>NC_141765.1:58408514-58567264 GCF_982258835.1 Parasteatoda tepidariorum
TAAGATTTTTCGAAAATCTAAATATATAAAAAAATAGCAAAACAAAGACAGTTACTTACAATAAATAAAACTTTAAAAAAGCTAATATTTTATGTAAAAAAATACATTACTTATACGACACATTTCTTATAACTGTTGAAACTATATAAATTTAAGAAAAAAACTTTAATAAATTTAAGAAAAAAAACTTTAATAAATTTAAGAAAAAAAACTTTAATAAATTTAAGAAAAAAACTTTAATAAATTTAAGAAAAAAACTTTAATAAATTTAAGAAAAAAACTTTAATGTATAAAAAAGATTACAATAGAAAGGATATTCGATAATTAAAGCAAACAATGACATATTTCATTTTCATATTCGGAAATTTATTCATCAGGATGTCTCACAGGGAAAAAAATGCATTAAATATTATAATAGATAGAATATTTGATAATGAAGCAATGAGCGATGTATTTTATTTCAAAATTGGGATAATATTAGTTTTGTTTTTGGTTTGAGAAGGAAAATTCAGTCATCATTACAAAATGTCCTTCACTGAAAAGAAAAAAAAGCAAATAAAAATGTTTCCTTTTAGGTTTGTTACAGAAAATGAAAAGTATTTTAAATATAAAGGTTATAATATTCAGATTTAAAGTTTCATGATATTACTAATTAGAAATAAAAAAGATGAAATTGCTACATACTATGATATTTATGTCACTTTTTTTTTCTGAAGAATTTAGTATGCTTTCCTCCATACTGTTTAAACGCACTTTCATAAGACTGTTTTCTTTAATAGTATAGGACGGACATAATCAATTTTAAAATATTATTTTTGAATAAAATATGATAAACTATTAGCAAACAGTTTTAAAATTTATATTAATCTGAAACCCTTTCTCATAGTTAGGGTACACTGTTAGAAATTTCTCGGAAAAGATGGTTAAATAACAATTTATTTCATTGTTATTTCACCATATTCAAACAAAACAGTCAAATCACCATAAATAATATGGTAATCAAACTGTTAACTGTGAAAAAAATCGTCGATTGATCATTTTAACCAAATACGTTAAAACAACTGTAAATTTATTCGCGCCATCTAGGTCTTTCGCCATAGAGAAGCGTTAGAAGCTCAAAGCTCATGCGATAATGGAAATATAAATATTATTCCAAATCGCGTGAGCTTTGATGGAATGCATGGGATCTCCATCACCATTGAGCAAAAATGTAAGTATTTCATCATCAATTATTTCATGTTATTATATATTGTATTTAAGTTTGAATCCCTCGTAAAAATGTAATTTTGAGTACATGTGTTCTTATGCAGTGTCAAGTGATAAGTAAGCGCCATTGCACTTCAATATTCTACTAGCAACGAACTTTGATTTTCGAATGAAAACACAATTCTTAATTAAATATATTATTACTATTAAAGTTTATTCATTGCATAAGAAATATTATTCGTGAAAGTCTAATACAGTGTTTCCCAACCTTTTTTGTACCATGCCCCACCTAAGCCTTTCTAAAATTCTATGTAACATATACATGATTTTTATTTAATATAAGAAAATCGAATTGTTCATTTAAGAAACTTAGGAAATTGTTAGCGAAACAAAATAAGTAAATTTTCAGAACATATAATAAAAAATTCAAATTCGAAATAATTTTAATAAAGATTTTTCTATAATTATTTAATATTTTAATTTAGTGAGATTCTTGCCCTTGATGCTTGCTGCACATAAGATTTTATCTTAGGTTCCAATTTGGTTAGCTTCAGTCTCAAGTCTCCCCATTGTGTACGATTTCTTTTTTTTACCAATGAAATCATTTACAGCACTAAATCCACATTCAGCTAAATATGAAGATGGAATCGGTAACAATAGTTTTCTTGCACATTTGATTGAATTTGGGTATTAGTTTTTTGTTTCCTACGTATTGAAAAAAGAGTCAAATTAAAAAAAATTTCTAGTTTTTATTTGTTTTTGTAAAGTGTAGTAGTGTATTTAGTAATTTTACAAAATTAATTCCTTTTTAAAATTCTCATATTCATGATTTAGTCTTTATTTTCTAGCTTTTATCCCATTAATTGCTGTCACAACATATCTAGTGTGTTCATTTTTATTACTTAAATTCACTTTAAGTTAATGAGGCAAGGTGCTAATGTTTTTACAGTTTGCAAAAGTGAAATGTAGGCTAAATTGAAAATGTGATGAATAATAATTTAAAAGCAAAATTTATAATGTATCATTGCATATTATCTGTATATGTAATTATGTAAGTTACTCATCTAGAGTGTACTATCTCCACATGTCAACTCATAGACATGAGTTCTGTGTTAAGTTTAAGTGTAACTCGTTAGTTGCAAATAAATTAATTTGCTGTTTTACTATTAATAAGTTTATTTAAATATAAATGTATTTTAAACTTATTATGTATGTACTTAGTGTAGGTACATCTAATTTTCTTTCAGGTCTTCAAACCACTTGATCTGCAATCGTTACCAAAGCATCCATGTCTTAGGTAATTGTGTGATACACAAACATAGAGTTTCAATTTGCCAGTGACTAAAAATGTCAAGATATTTTTAGTTTAATTTTAGCTATTGTTTAAAAAGAGAAAAATGATTAAAAGAATTAAAATAATTCATCTGGGATATTTCTCTCCCTATTTAAACTTGCATATTGAATTTTATGAGAATAAATGTTGTAAGATATTTTTATTAATAATTGAGAAAATTAATTAGAATTTTATAAAATTTCTCACTGTTGGGAGATGTATCTCCACACGTTTGAAATAATCTATATCTAATATTTGTTGTCTTAGCATTTGAATGTTTTCAGAAATGTTTAAATTTAAAATTTTGTGAAAATTATAAATTAATTTATAAGATAATGTATTTTTTTATTCTCATATCACTCATTATTATTATTATTTTTTTTTAATTTTAGGGACATCAATGTTGAGGTGTGAGGAACTATGGATGGCATAGCCGTAAACACCAAATTTTTTGCATCTATTACATATTAGAGGTACTGAAAATTTTATTGATTTTTCTTGTATTTTTCTTCTTCTCCCCCTCCCCTAAGCTCTAAAGTTCTTGAGCAAAAAAAAAACTTTTAGCAAATCGTTAGAATGCCACAAGACCTATAAACATGACTTTTTATACCATTCTTCCAACTGTTGCACAAAAATTTACCTGATGTGTGTTTCAATATATTATTCATTAAAACCAATTATATTTTAAATAAACCTATGATTGGAACAATATCTTATCAGAATTGCTGTTTATGATTAAAATTTAATTATTAATTCAAACAGTTCTAACTAATTACAAATGAATCTCAATTCAGTTAAGGGATGATCCATCAGTTATTTTGTGCTTTTTATCATAATGTAAACAACTTAAATTAACTGGGGTCTATTTAGAAGAAATTTGGGTCCGTTAACGGACCCTTCACGAAATATCTTTTCATAAAAAGGGACCCTTCACAAAATATCTTTTCATAACAACAGACCCTTCACAAAATATTTTAACTTAAAAACGGACCCTTCACAAAATAATTTATCTTTTAATCGGACCCTTCACAAATTTGTTTATCTTCATTATTGTTTTGCTAATCGAATAAGACCTTCCCGGGGGGGGGGAGACAGATGTAAACAAACTAAGTTTTGTCTACGGCAGACGCTTCTTCCTTTATTCGTCCGAAATAAATATTCTGCATTCAGCAGTAAAAGCTGAATACGAAATATTTGTATGTTGCTCCTCTCATTTAGTTGCAGCAATTGCTGTTTATTTTTGAAAATTTAATTTTTTTAATTTATTATAATTTTACAGTGTTAAGCATAATCTTGTATGTCTTTACAATTTAAAAACTCCTTGAAAAAGTTTTTTTGCAATAACGGACCCTATTTGCACAAATTCACAAAAGCAGACCCTGGTTGAAAGAATGTGACTTAACGTTTATTTTATATTCACAAATTACGAGTAATTTTTTCACAATTTTACAAAAAAGGACCTTTCACAAAATGTCTGGGCAGACCCCTGATTAAAGATTAGAAGCTCTGATTTAACTCACGATTTTTTTTTTTTTTTACTGAAATCAAATCACTAATAAATCAAATATTACGATAAATAAGTTTAATTATGAGAAATTTTAAATATTTTGTTATACAAATTAACAGTAGATTCTGCTTGGATGTGCCTTCGCCTTTTTTTATTTTTTATTATTATGCTCTACTCTTAATAGATTAAATTAATTTAAAAATTTTTGCAGATTAAGTCTGTTAAACAAATGTATGTGACTTTCCAATATTCTATAATTGTTTGCTTTCTCATGTGAAAATGTCATATCTAAAATGTTAGAAATAACTGAAAGTTACAATTCCTATGTTAGTAAAATATTTTAAACAAAATGAGGCTGTCACTAAAACAGTAGTGTTGTATTATGTTTTAAGAGCTTAAAAAGCTGCTGAATATATGCTATGTATCAATTTTATTCATTGAGTGTTCATACTGATTGAGAATAGATTCTTTTTGCTACAGATAACACATATTTACACATTTTTTTAATCTAGTTCCGAGGTAATAAAATAAATTTGTTCATTTACTTTTGCATCAAGTTGCATTTGGCTTGGTCAACCTTTCTGTGCTGAGTTTATTAACAACTAACTGGTTTCTCTAATAATTAACAGTCTATAACTAATAATAAACTTGTCAATTTGTATAAATGTTTATGGTAATTTCTAATTTGCCTTTCAGTTGCTTTTGTTGATAGCCATTTTTTTAGCTTTTTGCTTTTATTTTCTTACATATGTGTATGTTGAGCGTTTCTAAATAAAAGGATTCTCCATAAAAACTTGGTATTAAAATAGTATTGAAAATATTTTTGCTTTTATTTTCTTACATATGTGTATGTTGAGCGTTTCTAAATAAAAGAATTCTCCATAAAAACTTGGTATTAAAATAGTATTGAAAATATTTTTGACTTCGTGGAGTTTTTTTTTTTTTTTTTTTCTTCATTTTCCACAATATGAGATTTGAGATATGGTGTGGCAAGGTTTTCTATTTTGGCTAAATTTGTTTCTTAAAAATCAGTATTTGGAATATTGATATCACTAATGTTTGTCTTTCAAAATTTTCAATAGAAAAAGTCAGTTTTCTATTATATTGAATTTTATCAGAATTATAGTTGTTTCTGAAGCATAAGAAAATTGATGTACGTGAAATTATTTTTTACTAATTTTAACATATTTTTCAGGTGCTTTGTTAGAATAAATCCAGTGTCTGGCTCCAAAGTAGAAAGGGAAAAGATTGTTTATCAGAAATTCACTCAAGATTTTAAGCTTTCTATCTATGACAGTTGGGTGAAAGATTGTCGACATTAATAAATTCATCAATTTTTTATTCTTTCCTTCATTCACAGGGTGCGTAACATTTTAAAAAAGTGTTTAAAGGTGTTTATTTTTCATGAAATGATCTGTAGAAATTAATAAAGTCATTTTTGTTATTTGTAATTGTTTTCTTTTCATTATCTGCAATTTATCAACATGTTTATGAAGTTTTAATAAAAAACTTTATTTTACTTAAAAAGTTGAAACAGTTGATGTTAGAATTACCTAGTTTAGTTTTGAGAATAACTTAACTTTCAAAAATTGTGGTATAAATTGTTCTAATTATCATTTATATTCTGTTTTCGAATACGTTAAATGATATATCTTGAAGTTCAGTATCTAACCTGTTGAAAATTTCATTCTTATTGGCCTTATGCCAAACAAGCAATAAGGACCCTGTTGTTGTATAGTTCCTATTCAGGTAGACAAGCAATGTTAAGAAAATAGTCACCCGACAGGCCTTAGGTTACCATTAAATTTATTAAGTTCCTCCGCCAGTGTAATTTTATAGCTGCGAACTATTTTCATATTTCTTAGAAAAATTTAAACTATTTCAGCACCTAATCTGTTTTCTGAAATCTTGGTCACTAATATTATAGAGTTAACAATTTACTAAACAGTTTTAATAAGCTATTTGCATCTTCTGATCGTAATTCAATGTTTTAGTCTCATAAATTTATAAATGGCTTAATGTTAATTTTTTTTACCTGTGTTAGTTCCAATTAGAAAATAAATCGTAAAGATTCCATACATATTCAGTGACATTCCATATGAAACAATTATTCTATTTTATTGTTATAAATGATAGTTATCTCTTTAGCCCGAGATGTTGTAAATAGTTTCTAAACCATAGACTTTTATATTTACTGTTATTAAACTATACAGTTATAAACAAATTAAATTCTTTAGACCTGGTTAATTAACCGTATTGGGTGTATACAGTAGTACAACCGTTTATTTTTGTTAACATTGTTTTTTAACCGTGTTTGTTGTAAACAGTATTAAATCCGTAAAGGTAAATAACTTTTCTCAACCGTAAACTTTACGGTTAATCGGATGGACAGACTGCTGCCGTTCCTTTTACCGTAATTTTGGAAAGAAATTTTTAACAGTGTAGTAAGTTTGTTGCGGCGTGAGTTTTCAGAAATGCTACGATTTGAGCAAAAACTTTTTAAGCAAATTGACAAGAAAAAAGTACAGATACAATCCAAATAATTCAAATAAGGTGACTTTCTATTACATTCACTTACATTTATGTAAGTATATATCTTAAGCTTTAAAATCGAAAATGTATAACTGATAAAACATTTAGGAGAATTGGTCAAAAGCAAATTGACAAGAAAAAAGTACAGATAAAATCCAAATAATTCAAATAAGGTGACTTTCTATAGTTTGGATGATAAACAATGCAAATCAGTTTAGACACATTTCTTAAAGGAAATATGATTGTAAACTTAGAAATACTTAAATCGTAATAAAAATGAATAGCCTTGAGAAGTGCAGCTTACGCACACAATTTTAAGTAAAAACTTAATTTCAATCTTTTACATCAGTGGATCAGTGGATAATACAAAAATCGCTTCACGAAAATTTGTTTTAATGTCATTACATAAACTTTTACTACGTTATTAAACAGTTTTTAAATGAGTTGAGTTTTTAAATTCAATTGTAGAACAATGTTATATTAACACTTAATAAGCAAGAACCTAGAACAATTAAAAGAGTTTTTTTTAAATGCTCATAGAATAAGTATTCAATTAAAAATTTATCAATTAACTATTTAAAAAAAATTCTTTTTTTTGCCTTGAAAAATACTTCCTAAAGCATTTAAGCCGACAGCTTATTGTGGGCCAGGGTAAGGGCATGGAGGTTAAGGCTCCACAATTTTGTGACCAACGGCATGACTGTGGCACTGTGGTCAGCACAGCGCACAGGCCACTTTTACTTCCCATATAAGTTGATACCCATCGATCTGAAGCTGGGTGAGCTTCATGCCAGTTCACAATGACAGTTCAGTGCCTTAGCCCTTGAGCCATCCCAGCTCTTTCTTAACACTTTGATATTTTTTACTAATATTATATATAAATACTTAACAGTTTTCAAATGAGTTCGTTCCTTAAGTTTAATACTAAAGTAATGTTATATTAAGACTTAATAAGCTAAAGCTTTGAGCAATCAAAAAATGTTTCTCTTTTTACTGTAAGAACAAAATGTGTTTTTTAAATTAAAATTGATAAACTCTTAATTTTAGGATTCTATTTTTGTTTTGCCTACAAAAGCATTAAAATAAGAATACTTTTGTACAAGCGGATATTAAAACGGATATTATGAAAATAATAATAGTAAAAAAAAAAAAAAAACAATATATGTATACAAATTAAAAAAAAAACATATCTTCACGTTTTAAAAAAATGTTAAATGTAAATTAGAAAAAAAAAAAATCTATAAAATGTCGTTTCCCATAAGGGTTTTATTCTTTTTACAGAAACCGGCAAAGATGTAGGTTATTAAAAACTGGTTCTACAGAATGGGGTCAGTCTTTGAAAAGAAAGAAGATAAATAAAAATTCTAAAAAGAAAGGTTGATAGGGGTCGCGACAGGAAAGCTTAAACCAATGAAACAAATTACATGCTTTCTCAAACACCGTACAATTTCAGCACCACAAACATCAAAAGAGAGCACTAATCCCGTATTTTCTTTACACACCCCTTTTTGTTCGATTTCATTTTCTTTAAGATAATCTAGATTCTCGAGTGAAATTATCCTCACAAAAAGAACAAAACGATTTTTTTTCCCAGCGCCAAAATATAGAATTTCGAAATTCGATTTCGCGTGATCTCGACTATTTTCTATTCTCAACAAAGAGAAATAATTCAAAAAGGCGTGGGCGGTGATTGATTACAAGTGTGAGAAATATTTTCTTTCTAGGTCTTTTAGAATTTTTCATTTTTTAATCATAATTACAATTTCTAAATTATTTGGTCGGTGAATCGATTGGGGAGTGTATTTTAGAAATGTGTATTACAAAAGACTGAAAAAAAAAATGGAATTAAATAAAAGAGATTTCAAGGCATCACTTACAATGGATATATTTTATTTTAGATATATAATTAAAGTTGCTTAATAACGAAGGAAAAAAAGTAAATCTTGTGATGACGCATGGCGTTAACATTTATTAGAAAAGTTGTAAACTGTTGAAAAGTAATCTATCAACAATTTATATGTTTCAATGACAAATGATAAATAAAAATAATACTAAATAAAAAACAATAATAATAAAACCGGTTATAAAATTAATTCCTACCTACCTCGAACATGGGAAAATAAATTTACATCTACAATTTATCGCTTTTTTTATTGCAGATACTTTGAAAACCTAGAATGCATCTGCACAAAAATAATTAACTTTCTCAGTTTGGCATTTATACTTGAACAATTCGTAACACGGCGAAAAAATTCTGGTACTGTATAGTAATGAAATTTGTGGTAAAAAAAACCCATAGTTCTGGTAATAAAAACTAAAATATACGGTATTTAAAACTTTATTTTGATATTTTTACGTTCCTATGGTAACGGCTTACCGGAAATTATGGTTTTCAAAATTATAGTTCTTATTACTACACATTTAGCAAAAAAATACAAAATTAAAAAGTAAATTTAATCAATTAAATAGTATTTATGACATGCTCTAAGGTATCATGATAAAATTACCAAATTTTATCACAAATTATAAAACCATAACTTATTGTTAATTTTACTAAAATTATTTCCAAAGCGCTTCAGTAAAAATTACCGAACTTTCTGGTGTTCCCATGGAACCAGAAACACAGAAATTTTACTATATTTGGTAGTACTTTTTTTAATTATCAGTGTACATATTATTAATCCTATCTTGTTTTGATGATTTATTTTGTGATTTGATGATGTAGTAAATTCTAAAATTGGAAGCAAATATTAATTTCTCTAAAATTTGTTTATGCATAGATTTTGAGGATAGTCTTTCTTATACAACTGAACGAAATCTCTTTAAAAAAAAAAACTTACGTTTTAAGATATAAATTTAAGAAAAAAAGTTTGATTTGAAATTTATGTGATGCAGGAGTTGGATCTTAATTTATCTATAATTAATTCGCTATTCATACACAATCAATTCTATATACATACATGATTAATTCAACATTTTAAATACATACGTTGTTCATATATATTTCTATATTCATTATGTAAATCATTATTCCTATATTATAACTTCGGTATTCATAAATAATTACCTAGGTATTCATTAATTAGTACACTTAATAATCTAATCAGAATTCAGTCTAAAATGCGAAAACGTAATAGGAAACATTATATTCAGCGAATTCCAAATTTAAATTAAATTAAAATGGTGATTTTTGGCAAAAAAACAAGATTCCTTAATACAGTGAATTTTTATTTATTTATTTATTTTTTTAAATGGGATGCGTTCTTATGACACTGTACTTAACATTCGGCCAATGTCAGTCCCAAAGGATAGATTTGAGCCTCCTTAGAAGCTGTATGCGGTAAGCAAGGAGGGAAAAAATTGAAATAGACTTACGTGACTTGCTAAGCATTTTAAATTTGCTTAGAAAAACTATTAAGCATATTGCTAAAACATTTTTAAACACTGATTTGCTTATGTAATGGCTAAAGGAAGGGAGTATAAAAACACTTTCAGGAAGATCTTTGAGCTTAAAAACCTAATTATCTAACTTCGACTCGTAAAGAACTATTTAAATTAAAATGAAATACCTTTAGAAAAATGCAAGAGGAACATCTAATAGCAAAGTTAATTTCAAATTCTATTAAAAAATTTGTAATTAGTAAAATAATCTTTTCAACAATACACTAAATAATGCGATATAGGCAAAAATAAATGCAGTGATTGAATAGTTGGTCTAATCTAGTTAAGCAAAACTATGATCTTTCAATTTAATCTAACTTTTTTTTATTCAAAAATAAAAAAAAACTAATAAACATTCGAATCGCATAAAAAATGCAAGAATGGAATGAGATACACAGGTAAAAATAATTGCTGTGATGGAATAGTTGGTCTACTCCAGTTAAACAAAATTATAATCTTTTTATTTTTTAAAATCAAATATGGAAAGAAAAAGAAAAATAATAAAATAAACTTTTGAATCGCATGAAAAACTTAAGAACGGAGATATCCGAAGGGGAAAAAAACTATTCTGAAGTAAATTATTTGATTGTCTATAAATCTTATAATAAGAAAAATTCGGAAAATAGTTTCTGAGACCTTGAGGAGATAAGGTTAAAAAAATATGGTTATTCAATTTTCGAATTTTTTAGTTGGAAGTTTCACAAACTTTTTTTAATGCAAAAATAAAAACAAAATAAACTTAGGAAGCGTACAAAAAATTAAATATAGAGACAGCTAAGAAAAAAATTATTAATTGGTAAATAATTCAATTATCTATAATCTCATAAGACATGGAGAATAGTTTCTGAGCTTTTTCCGCATAAGATTGATGAATATGGTTTCTGGAAAAAAGACATGGCTGTTTGAAGATTTGTATGTGCTACATGTTCCAGAACTCTATTTTGTTGCTCTAAATTTTCCAATTTAATAAAATCATTTTAGAACTTTATTTTACACCATTATCTTTTAAGGGAAGGGGAAAAAAAATTCTGGATTTCTGGAAAAGTTTAAGATGGTGTCACCTTAAAAACATAGTTAAATAAAAATTTAAGTGAGAAATGATAGAATAGTTACATATTGTAACGAAAGTAAAAATGTATATTTGAAACCAAGTATTGAAGTTAATTGGTTCGTTCTAATTACAGCAAAGGGCGTTTTTTGATATAAAAAAATCTTTATAGTGGAGCTAATGCATCTGCAGAGAAAAGTTAGTTTTTATAAGGACATGGATAAAAAGAATAAATGAGAAAATTGGTAAACAAAAATATTTCTCAAACTTCGATAACATACTTCACTTTTGACTAAGCGTGAAATTGGATGTTTTTCGATAAAGATAACTAGATTTTAGATTAGAAAATTTATTCATTAATAATACTTTTTTCTCCTCTTCCTTCAAAAGTAATTAGCATATGATGTTGCCTAATTTATATTTCTCACAAGTGTTAAATGTTGCAAAAGGTACCCAAAAAAAGTAAAATATACCTCAAAATTATATGAAAATTGAAGTTCCCTATCTGCAAAATTCTAAGCAAATTCTATAAGCGATTACTAAAAGAAATATAAGAAGATTTTGTAACAAGCAAATAAGGAAAGAATAATAAGTATGATATAAGAATAAGTAAGAAATAAGGAAAGATAAATAAGATTATAATATGTACACATGTGTAGAATATGTTGCCTACATAGAAGAATACGTAGATGAGAAGAATATTACATTATGTACAGATGAAAAGAACATGTAGAGAAATACGTAAATGTTTCTACAAGAATATGTAGTAAAATTTGTTACCCAAAAAGAGAATTGAAATGTATTTTATTTTATTTAAGAGCAGACATTAAAAATTTAAGATTAAAAAATAATTTCTAAAATATGCCATTTACAGAAATGTTTGTTCAAAAACCATGTATTCTTTTTCTCACATTAAAGTACTACTTTTAAATAAAACATGAAAAACCAAAATAGCTTTTAACACATTTCTTAAGCGAAAGATGAATGTATAATTTGCATTAAATACATTAGAAATCAATCAACTTAACATGAGTTTTAATCGAAAAATAATTAATAAAATAATAATTTTTAACTGTCTTTATTACAAATCAGTTTTTTTTGGTTGCATCTATTTTACTGTGATTTTAAAATGCGTTTTTATAAGAAAGCATGTAATATAAGCATTTGTTATTTTAAAGAAATGTTCTTAAGAACAAAGCTTTACATAAGTGCTTTCACTTCAGTTTAACACTAATTTAATGTTTGTTAAATACTATTATTTTAATAAATTAAAATATTCATTCATAAAATTTTTTGTCAATATGTATTGTAAGACAAAAGAAAAAACGAGTAAACGTCTTAAGATTCTTCCCAGCAATTAACAAATGTTAGATGATAAAATTGAGGGAGGAAATGGAATATGAAGAGAGAAAAAAGTGAGACGAAGCATAAATCAAGACGAATTACAGAAGACAATTTTAAGTGTTCTACGAAGACGTTTGTATGAGAGTTTTTCAAAAGATTGTCAAGAAAATAATTAATAAATTGCTTTTAAGTAAATTTTTCATTTTTAAAAGAGCTTACAATAGGTAAGGTACTTAGGCGAAAATTTAAAAAGAAAAAATGCTGTTCATGATTCATAGAGTTTATTACTTTTCATTTTAGCGAAATTGTTAACTAACATAGAGTGAGTGAAATAGATAACAAATTGAAAACAATTATGATTTTGGATAGTATGAACCTTTATTTGGCAATACGAATCTTTATAAGACATGAAATTTTGATGAAATGAATTTAGAAAAAAATTAATAAGTCATATATATTATTAACAACATTTAAAATAAATAAAATTAAACATTGCAGCACCTTTCAGTAAAGTGCAAAAAATTTTTTATTAATGCTGAATAGATACGAAAAAAAAATTAAATTCGTGAATGAATCTTAAAATGAAACGGTAAATCGTTTTAAAGTGAATGAAATTAAGTATTATTTAAGTAGTAAAAACTAGAGTTAAAATAAGAGAGATAATAATAGAGTTAAAACAAATAATAGAGTTAGACAAATAATATGACAAATATTGAAGTTACAAGTACTTCCATAAATGTAAAACAGATATGGATTATCTTCATTAACTGCATTCGTGAATGAATAAAATTTAAAAGAGAAAAGACAAATATTTTACAGCAAATTTTGAATAACCCATAAATAAAATTTTCATAAATGATATTTTGATGAAATTAATTAATTTGTGAATGAATGAAATTTAAACGAATAAAGGTTAACATTTCACAGCAATTTTGAATAACCCATTAATTACATTTTCATAAATCATATTTTCGAATAAGCAATAAATGTCTGTGACTAAAGTTTAAAATAAATAAAACATTACCTGTGAATTATTTCCAAAAATTTTTACTTGCGAATTAAGTAAAAACACATTACTATAGCTGTTTAAAAATACTTCAAAAACAATTAGTTTTAAAAACGTCAAAAACTTTCGGTTGAATTTTCAAACTATTTTCGGTGCATTCTTTTTATTATGACGCTACTGTTAAATTACTCCATAAAATCAAATCTAAAATAAAAATATGCGTTTAAAATTAAAAATTTAATCAATCAATGCTGTAAAAATAAGTCATTCAATGCAACTCAATTCGTTAAAATCTAGTCTCGAGAAATAAAATGCGACTTTTTCAATTTGTATTCACGTATTAAAACCAAATACTTCAATAACATTTTAAAAATAATAAAAAAAAATTCTGCGGAAAGAACAAGTTTTAGAAAAGAGAATAAAGCATGTAATAGATAACTTTTTAGATTTCAAACAAAATCCACTTACTTTTAAGAAACTAGCATATTGCTTTAGGGCAATTCTCATGCATTAACGAAAAGGAAAGGGGAAAAAAAAAGACTCTTTCAAAAACAAACACGAATTAATATGACCTTCTGGTAATCAAAGAAATAATTACATCCGTTAGATGCGAAATATTATCTTTCATACTAGAAAACTCCCTTCGTAATTTCTAAAGCAGAAAATATGAAGTAATAATTTATAAAGTAAAATAAGTTTAAATGAAAAAAAATAATAATAAAAAAAGGATAAGGTATATGAAGAAAAACTAAGCTTGTAAGAAGTTTGAAAGGAAAAAGTGAAAGTTCCCAAACCTTTAAGGGTTCAAAGTTCGATTTTTTCTTCTTTTTTTAACCGATCAGTTCATAGACCTACGTTAAACCCTTTTTTATGCATAGTTTTTTCAACGTCAACTTCCGCAGGCGCACCTTGGGAAAGTGATGAACAGGTCCACCCTTTTTAAGTTGGAGTTCCTCAGCATGGGAACGCAATTTTTGATCAATCTGAAGCAGTGCAATCTTTTTACTAGGGGGTCTTCACCCTTTGTATGGGTGCAAAGGGGTAAGGGCCTTTAACCTCAGAAATATACATCGCAATGTAGATTTTTTTAACACTTCTTTTTCTTTTTACTTTTCTATTTTTAAGAAAAAAGAAACATTACAAGTTTGCACAAAACTTACCTTTCTTTTTCCCTTCTTTTATTATTTTTCTTCTTCTTTCACACGATGTATGTGCATAAACTTTTGAATTCTAATTATTACCCCTATCATTCACCCTATGTTACATATACACTATGCTATATATACATGTTATTCACCCTAACTGTATCAAAGCAAGAATTTTGAAATAAGATAGGTAGATAGATAAGATAAGCTACGCGGTGAAAAAATTCTGGTAAAGTTACCCTAATATGTGGTAATGACAATTCTAGAAAAAATAAAAAACAATACTTCTGGCTAATAAAACAAAATTATACGGTATTTAAACCATTCGTTTGGTAATGTTTTAATTTATATTGTAACGATTAATCGGAAATTCTGGCTTTCAAAATTATATTTCTTCTTATAAATAATTTATTTAATTAAAATACAAATTCTGAAAAGTAAATTTAACCGAATAAATGGTTTTTATGCCACGCTTTAAGGCATCATAATATAATTCCAAAATGTCAACACATTTACTAAATTTTATCACACATTACAAAAACCATATTTTATTGTTAATATTACCAAAATTAGTACTAAAGAACTTCGGAAAAAATTACTGAGCTTTTTGGTGTTCCCATAACACCAAAGACATGGTAAATTTAACCATATAGAGGTAGTTTTGGACATACTTTTTTCCTTAACGAATCATCTCTTTCTTTCAGTTTCTTTCTGTTTTTAAATAAAAATTAAATATTAGCAATTTAATCCTTATATTTCTAACATTATCCTCTCCAATCCTTATAATTTTAATATTATCCCGTCCTATTCTGATATTCCTAATCTTATTCAGTTCAATCTTTATATTTCTCCTCTTATGCAATTCAATCCTCATAATTCAAATATCATCCAGACATTAAATATTTCCAAACTAATATCACTCTTGGTTTTTGTTAAACATTTTGAAGATTCATACTATTTTGGGAGTTTAGGCTAGATCAAAAAAAATTGTATATACGCGGTAAAATAAGAAAAAAAGTTAACAGCTATTTCAAAAATATTACAGTTTAAATAGAAGCATGAACTGTTAAAAACTGTCAATCAGTTATGATACTAAAATGAAATTCCCAAATGGGGAATCTGGTAAAGTAATTTTACTGAACTATCACTTTATTTCCTTGAAAATACAAACAAAAGAGTTGATGATTTGGAAAAGTGAAAAATAGTATTTTTTAAATCGATTGTTTTTCTTCTAATTTATTCATTAGGTTAATATCCTTAAGTTGCTTTCCACACAGGAAAGAATAAGACTTTTGACGAAATGTTACACTAATTATATTATCAACATGCCTAAGTTAAATCTTTCAATCTTACTAAAAAGTTTATTTTTTTGGGCAACAAAATACGAGAAACCGATATTTGAAAATGAAATTTTAATAAGCTTTTGGAGAGACGGGAGATTTAGAGATGAAAATGTTTATTTTTAAGATTTAAAAAATAAAGTTTGTAAAAACTTATTACTTAAATGTTTTTTAAATCTCCTTTTCTGCAGCGGAAAAAAAACCTAGCTTCATTAAATCACTTCAATATATACTATTACTAGAATTCAAGCGTAAAAAGAAACCTCAAGTTGTAATATACATATTTCTGAATATTTTATTGAGAAAAATATTTTTTAAAATTTATTTTAAGCGCTTGCTGAGAAATAATTTTCTCAGTTTGAAATTTACATCATGTGTAAGGATTCATTAATTATAATTTTAAGAATGTGACACTAGCATTTTTTCTCCCTGTTACGAATTATTATATTTTTTATTCATTTATAATAATTATCATTAAAAATTGCCCTAGTTAAAATTATAATAACGATAATTACGAATAAAAAATATAAGTTCATATTTTTGTATTAATGATCACTTATTAGTAATAATCATTGATTTATAATAATAAAAAATTAAATTATTTTTATTTATTCATAATATAAATAAATAGAAGTAATACCAGTTCGTAACAGAAAGAAAAATAAAAGTGCCACCTTCCAAAATTATAATTAATAAACACTAATACATGACATCAATATAAATTTCAAAAGTAAAATACTAGTTTTAAGAAATCGCTTGAAGTAAATAATTAAAATATTTTTCCTCGAAAAATATTTAGAAATATGTTTATTACTTCTTACAGTTTCAGTGCTTGAACATCCAATAATCCTGAGAGGTAATTAATAATTATGAAGCATAATATTTTGCATAATTAAAATACTCAAATAGTAACTCAATCTCTAATTTTAAAAAAATTTCTAAAAGAATAAATTAAATGTTGGATGCGTGTTGAAATAAAATAGCTAATGCCGAAATAATTGCGAATATGAAGGGCTATTGAACGAGAAATATTCTACAAATCCTACTTAATAGAAGCAGCAAATATCTCGTTACGATTTACTGAGATTGAAATAAATAAAAAAAGATCGAAAAGCAACAGGGAATCGAAAAGGGACAACCTGTCGATAAGACGGATATTTCAACTCCAAGTGTCGAAAAGTATGTTGTGGAAAGCTAATTAAATGAATCCTTTTGAGACCTGACCTTTTATCATAAGATACATTGTAAATATCTGTTCGTAAGTCAACTATTTAGGTTAATTGAAGCATTTTTTTTCATCACAAGATATATCTCTTGTTGAGAAAAAGGAAGTCGTATTTCCCTGGATTGCTTTAATCAATCATCATCTACTTCTTTAGATTCACAACTCTTCAAAGAAAAATAAGTGCTTTTAGCTACACTATCATCGCACAAATCAAAATGATTGGATCCGTAAAGAAAAGATAAAAAGAAAAACCGCTAATCAGAAAAAAGAATTTTTTTCTTCTCTGATAACCCTTGTAAAAACTTGTAAAAATGAATTGCTCAATTTGTAGATGCATGATATTTGATATTTTAGGGAAATATTTGGAGAAAAAATATTATCATGCAATCTGAATAGATAAATTTGACAATGAAATTGGATATTTTTGGATTATTTGTTATTATGAAATGTCTTCTTAGATTTGATATCTAAATGCCGAATAGGAAGGGAATAAAATATTAATTATTTTACAACTAATAAAATTTCACAAATCCGTTATATTGCTATAACACCAACAATTAATACTTCTAACAATAAAACAAATAAGGAAATAGTTTTTGATTTATTTAAGGAAAAAAAATGAAACTTTTGCTCTAGTTTTTAATTTATCATATTTTTTAATTATTCCGTGAACACATTTGTGCTATGGTTAATGTAATGAATTGGCTATTATGGTTGATACATAGCTGATTATTATACATAAAATTAAAACAATTATTAATTTAATAAAATGATTCAAATTTTATCACTTTAGCCGGTGCATACTTAAACGAAGTTCATAGAATGAAATCCATATTAATATTTAATAAAATGGCAAACATTTTATAATATCAATCAACCGTTTTGATTAGTATGTATAATAAATAATAAGTTATTATACAAGATAAATTGGTTTACATTAACAGTAATATATGCAATAGTTTTCATTTTCTCATAATAAAAACACGCGTCTGTTTTCAAATTTTAAGTTTTCCATTCACGAAAAAAAAGATAATAATAATAGCTTTTTATAAATTGAAAATATTTCACCTTTTTTTTAAAACCTATTTTGGTGTTTCTTCTTCGCCAGTGTAAAATTTTTAATAATGTTCATTGAAAAATCAATCAAAAAAGATTCATGCAATGAAGGATTAATATATAATTTAAATTTTAAAAAAATAACACAAATTTTATAACTTGTAAATAAAAGCTAACTTACAAAATTAAAAATTGCTTAAAAATATTTACTTAAAAGATTAAACAAAATGATAAACAATGCAGTCTTTATAAATCAAATATAGATATTACTTAAAAATTTTGATGCTCACTTTCAATTTCGTCTTTTTAAATGTTTGCTATAATGAAAATCTTACACTGCTTTTACGATATTATTAACTGAATTATAATATCGATTATATTTAAAATGAAAGCCCATATTTAAACTGCAGTTCAATGCTACTATACTATGATTAAGTCGACTATTTGTGCAACTCGAAATTTAATACTTAAATGGTTCAATGTTTTTACATTGTAAAAAATTCCGGATTAAATACGGTATCTTAGGGTGTATCATCCGTAAAATCTATTTTTACCGTAAAATATTATACCTAAACTTTTACAGTAATATTTAACTTGAGTGATTTAATGATTTTTACTGTAATTATTGCTGTAAAAATTACAGTACACCAGATTTTTTGTTCCGTTACAGGTTTCGGTAAAAATGGATTTTATGATAAAAAGTAACGGCACCCTAAGTGCGGGTACTTTTTATCGTAATTTGAACCGTAATTTTTTACAGTGTAGAAGTTAACTGAATTGGACTTCAATTTTTAATTTTATATTTATGTTAATCTGAACTCAACATAAAATCCTCTCCCCGTGACAATCCTTGCAACTAGTTATAAGAACAAAACGTCTCGCTTTGTTCTTCCATTTGCAAAAGAAAAATTCACGTAAACTATTTTTGGATAGTACATTATAAGACACTTTCCCTAATTCATTACCTCGGCTAACTAAAATAATGAAAAGAACTTGGTATAGAATGAAGAAACAGTAGAAATACTGCCAGAAAAGCACCCACACAAAACTATACGGCTATAGAATTCTCAGTTTTTTTTACGAACCCTAGTTACTTTACACCATAAGTTTTTAGTTGAGGAGCGAATCTCTTAAGTTGCTAAAGATTCTGAAGCAAATACTTTTTTTGGGGGATGGAAACGAAGGAAACAATGCTATTGTTTAAACTGCTCAGACAATTAATATGGTTCCCATCTTCATTACATAGGTAATAGACGCAAAGGACTGTCTCCACCTACCCAAGAAAAATTTTCTAAACGAGAAGAAAATAATGAGGTAATATTCAGAATGAGAATAAACTTAAGAATTTTTAAAAACAAACTAGCCGGTTCGTGCGGTTCAGATTCTCGTCACGTTCCTTTGAAATGGTTCAAAATGTTTATTCACGGCGTCCAAGGAAAGCTTAGATGAATTTCATCATCGATTAAGAAAGAGGAAAATTCAAGTAAAAAAATAAGGAAGTATTAAATAGCCTAGTTAAGAAAGAATTATGTTAAGAGAAGAAGAGAAAAAAAAATAGTTAGTAGTTTACTTTTTACTGGTTAGAATGACAAGTTGTGTCTCGTGGGCGATTGTGGGAAAAAAAAGAGTATTTATTCTCTCTGATCCTGTGGTTATTAAAACCGTCTAGACGGTGAAGCAAATATCATTTTTTAAAGCCCTTCCTGGATCTCAGTGTGTTTTAGAAATATTAATTCTTTTAAAAAATAATAAGGAAAAAACATTTGAGGACAAGGCCTACACTTTACAAGCGTCCAGCTGCTATGTAAAAACTAATTATAATTATTGTTGAGTTCCATGATTTAAGTTATAGTTTCATAAACATCTCTATAGTTTCAGAGTAGCCAACTGCTCCGGACACGCCAAAATAATTTAAAAAACGGTAAATAACTAGAAAGTAAATTTTGCAAATGTTTGACTAATTTTGCTTGCTTTTTAAAAGGCATAGCATGACGTAAGTACTAAAAAGTGGGGAATTATATAAGCCTACGAATTATTTAGAAATAGTGGTGAATAAAAGTCTACTAAATTGAATTTATTAAACCAAGAATCGCAATTGATAAACTACCACTTTAAAATATATATTTGCTGTCCGGAGCAAGTTGGCATGTCTGTAGTTTACCAGTGTAGCTCTAAAAAGACATCAAAGTTACAAAGGAAATAGTTTTTAATATTTAAAGCTAGATGTTTTTTAAAAAATATTGCTGGCGAAGCTATTTTTGGCAGTTTAATCTCAAATCCAATCTTTTTTGAAGCAAATATTGAAAACTGAAAAATAAGCCTAAAAATTTATAATAATCAAAAGCTTGTTAAGAGTTTCACGAAAAATAATATGTAATATTCTTGCAAAAAATTAAATTCTTTAAAACACTTTGTACGTAAGACTCAATGGTACACCCAAAATATTTTTACAGTTGTTACATGGAATGTTTAGTAGAAAGTTAACACAGTTAAATTATTCAAAATTTACTTTTAAGAAGAACTATAATTTAGATTGTTAGGCTCATAAAGAAGTTATGCCAAGTTAATAATAGGATTTAGGGCACTACATCTAAAAGTATAAAGTCATTGTCAAATCAGTATGCCTCTTCTATAAAATTATCATTTTAAAACATGTTTCTTTTTTTTTTTTAAGTTAACAATTTATATATGTTTCATATTCTTTTTAGTTTCTGACTAGTAATTACTTAATGCTTTGCACTGATACAGAAGAAAAATGTAATAAATTTTAATATTTTAATTTTCTAGTTGCTACAAAATCAACATTTAATATTTACTTCGCCTAATTAGCTTTTACATATTTAGCAGAAAAACAAAACAAAGAAAATATTTTTGGAAAAATTATTATCAATGAAACTTAACTTTTTATATATACTTAAAAAAGAAAATACCTCAACAGCTAGACTTAATTAAGATTAAATTTCGAGATATAATCCCAGTTTAGCAGAAATATTAATGTCCACATTTAAAAAGCAACTTTCTCATTTGACTTCAAAAAATTATTAACAAAAAAAAAAGGTTCGTAAAAGTTAGTAAATAACTGAAAGAAGAGTACTAAAAACTAAATCTTGAATCATAAATATTAAAGAATAAAAAAGAGTAAAGATTACCTTGACAGATGAAAGTGTCGTAATAAGCCAGAAGATTAGCCCTCTGTAAGACTCGATATAGTTGTAGCTCCGACTCATTTGTCGGTTGAGACGTCATAGCTACTGCAAAATAAAAGTAAATTTTAGTACCAAGGGGAAAGAAATACGGCAAACATATGTTGTACAGAAGTACCTCATAACAGTCAGCGAATAACATAAAAAGATAGTCGTAAACATTAAAAATAGACACAATTTTAAAGACTTAGCAAAAGGAAGAACGAAGTTAAAAATAAGATGCATCTAATAAAAGTTTCTTTTCCGCTAATTATTATTCATTCTATAAATTATTACATTGATTTTTTTTAGTATAAGATTTTTTAAAGATAAAAATGCGCAGTACCTTTTTAATTGAGTGTAAATATGATGAATAAAAAAAGGTTCAATTATTATATTACACAAATTCTATTAACTTTCTTTTTTGTGAGGAATGCCTGTATAAAGTATTTTGAGTTCCAATTTTAATCAGCGTTAGAGCAACCAAAAGCTAAATTGACAAAAATAACTTTATTATCACTGTGTTTATATTTATGTATATATCTCTCTATATATATTATGCACACACGTATAATTGTTTTATTTTGCGTAAATTTACGACATTAAAAAGCTACTAAACTGTATATACAAGTGAGAAAAATAAATTTATTAACAGTAATAGTTTTATAGGCAGTAGTTTTATTATTTAAAGACATTTTAGTAGTAATAGTGGAGTAAGTAAAGTTCTATAATTATTCATAGTAACACTAGTAGTAGTTTTTATTAGTAGCAGTTTCAGATGTAGAAAAATACTAAATTGTTAGGATAAAAACTCAGATGCTTTAAGTTGAAAAGATAGCATATATATTATTTGGGTAACTTTAAAGCATATTAGAGCTCAACTTTTTCCCCAATAGTCTATAGACTATCTAACCTAAGATATAAATAAGTTAACAAGCCTGAAATAACGTAATAAAAATAATGAAATTAACCAACTATGTTAATTATCTTTTTAAATTGATGGGGCACTTTTTTCTTAAATTTATAAAAAGGCAATTTAAAATATTATTTCTCATAAAACCGTTGTTCGTACAAAAAAAAAAAATAAATAAATAAATAAATAAATAAACTTGTAACGTTTATTACTTTCATATTAAAAGTGTCGGTTTTGGTTCAGTAAGTACAGTGACCCAACATAAAACATTTTTTATTATTAATTGTTTTTGAATTGAAAATACAAATGAGAAAAAATATAATTTAGAGGTTTTACGCTAAGCTGTACTTACAAATTAAAATAGCTTTTTTAAAAAAAATTAATAATAAATGACGAAGCTAAAATTATTATACTAGGCTATTAGTAAATAATTTTAACTTATATAATTTTTATTCGTAAAGAGTCGCGCTTTAAATAACTAATTTTAAAAAATGAAATAAATAAAAAAAAGTTTGCTTATTGTAGATTAAAGTGCATTGACTATTTGTTTAAAAAGGGACTGATAAGGTTTATTAAATAATATAAGTACAAAATCTACTTTTGCATTATTAAAAAGACATCATTTAACTAAGTTTATGAAACATCTTATGAACAAAATCTACTATAAATTATTTTGGCGAGTAAAACAGCTTTTCGCCATAGACTGAACTAAGATTTAAGCCTATTAGGCCAAAGATTTTAAACAACAAAAAACGCCTACTTAGCAATGAATACGCGGATTTAAAAGAGGTAATTGCTTTGTCGATTAGCCCTCTTCTGAGTAACCAACAATTCATTTCATTTGAGAAGTGACATGAAACTGTCACGAAGACTGGCATTATCAGCAATCAACGTTTAAGAGAAAAAGAACATAATGCCTTTATGAACGAAATTAGCGACGTTTATTTAAATAAAACTTAGCCATAAAAACGAATATTTTCCTAGTGAGTTTAATTTGAAGAGCCGAGCTGTTTTTCAGAATACCAAATTTGTGTAATTTCGTAATTGTTAATTAACATATCTCAGCTTGTGTTTAAAACACATTAATGATTAAAAAATTATAAATATTTAATTTTTGGAAAGCGCGAGATGCTTAATATTTCGTAAATTGTAGCAGTTTTTATATTAAAACTGAATTAGTTTAGAAATTTGAAAAATTTAATTATTTGAGTTTAAAACTAGTCAAATATATTTTACGTTTCCTTTTATCAGTTTAAAAAATGCTAAAATATTCAATGTACAAGGAATACAATAGTTGAAAATAATGCGTACAAAAAGTTAAACACTTAGGTCTCCATTAAGGAAGAAACAAGTTATGTAAGATAATGTATTTGTAAATTTTATTTTAAAAAAATTCTTGATAAAGTTTTGATAATTTTTTTCAAAATAACAAATTTTGGTCATTTTTAATTCTAAATTAAAGAAATTTGAACTCCGCAATTGAAATATTTTCGCAATTTAACCCGATTTAGCCTTTATATAGTGTTTAAATTTGAAATATTTAGCTAAAAAGTTCAAAAATTCCTATATCAAACATTTTAATACAATTAAACCTGAAATTACCTAAGTTTTTCTTGTATAGTTTGAAATTTAATGGAAAATATTGAAACATTATTTTAATAAATATGTATTAAACTAAAACGACAGCGTGTTAATTTAATTATATATTTAATAAAATTCGCGCTATGTTTATAGATAACAATAGTGAGAACTAAGCGATTTTGATCTATAATTTTTACATCATCAGGAAAAAAAAATCTGTTTAAGTTAGACAAGCTTGCATAAACCTTCCCCATATTATAACTTGAAAGTTATGACTTCAGAAACTTTCATAGGCATCACAAGATTTAAAAGCATTTTTTACTGACATTGATATACTTAAAACTTAGAAGCTAAAACATAATTATTTTCAAATAAATTGTCAATTAGATGTAAACTACATCTAAATTAACTTTAATATACATTCTAACTTTTTTTTTATTTTGAATTACTGAAAGGAAAAAGAATTGTTATTGGGTATTTCTACTAACACTGAGAAGGCATAAAGGAATAAAGTTAAGCATAACTTTTTTTCAGGAACTGTCGCTTACTTTCTTCGAAACTGATAATTTATAAGTATTTTGAAATTCATGCAAATGAAGTAGTTAAAAATACTGCTTTCGTATGATGGCGTAATAATGGATTTGTCTTTAACTTTTTTTAAGATGCTTTCTTGTAGCACTTCAAAGTCAATCTGAAAAATACATCTTTTTATGATATTAGAATGTTCTAAATCCAATTCAGAGTGAGGATATATATTGAAATTTACATTCTATTGGCACTAACCCTTATTTAATGCAGGTGTAGAAATTACTTTTCCTTATTTCCAGCAAAATTTTTGAACTTCGGAGATAAGGAATTCTATGCTATTTGGTAATATATGAACCACACACACCATCCAAATAATTATGGCTAGGTTCAAAAGCAATAAAAAAAGCTAGATAAAAGTCTGTTAACTCTCTATTTTTGTCAAGATAAGAAATTATTAAAATTCAAAAAATTATTTTTGGTTTTCCACTAAGTTATAGATAGAAGAGTTAAAACAATTTCCGAGAGATAATTGAAAGAAAAAAAAAAAAAAAACCATGAAGATTCCATGAAAAAAAAAGGAACCTATACCGCTATTCATGTATAAAAATAGTTTATATACATATTTATCAACATATCACAATTTCACAGATGATTAAACATAAAATATTAATTTAAAAAAATTAGCGCAGCGAAACAAAAATTAACATAATCTTAAGCAAAAGTAATTTAGCATCTGAAGCATAGGAAAAGATACTTAAATAATTTTACAAAATGTTTCTCATATTTTGTTAATTTTTTAGGCATTTCATAGTAACAGTTTAAAAAAAAATAATATAGAAAGAAAACTTCGTTTTAGTCAATTTAAAGATCTACAGCAAAAAGATGCATAGCGTGTTAAGGACAATGTTTATATTAACTATTCAAAAACTTTAGCACATTCCAATAGAACGCTAAAATCCAATATTAGAGACAGAACACGCAAGTATGTACCGAAAGGGTTAAAAGGAAATCGGAAAAACTATAAAAAGAAAAACAAAAAATACTATTTCGAGAGTGAAAAAAAAAATAATGGCATCCAATATATAAAACATAATATTAAGAAAGATAAGAGGACATATAAGAGAAAGAAAATTTGCAGTTAATTTAGAAGGTTGTGCTTAATCAAGTGTAGGAAATACCAGGTGAAAGAGGTCTAATTTGTAAATAGCGTGTAAGATGGCCAGATCGTAACAGCTGTGAAGGCTTTCTGAAAGATTCATTAAGTTTTCATTTTTCTTCAAGTACCTTTGACAACACCCACAATGTGACAACTGCGTCTTCACGCCAACAACAATCACCGCAAGTACTCTCCTGATTTGTCTCCATGTTTTTAGTAAGCTTGCTTTCATCATTTTCGCGTGTACCGCACTTTTTCTTTCTACTCTTTTGTTCAGAATAGACCAACTTGAAATTTAGTTTTAGTCCTAAGTTTTTTTTAGGTTAAAAAATGGAGGCATTTCATGACGTTTAAATGCTCCAGGAAGTTCACTTAATTCGTTCGTAAAAGTTAGATTTTTCAAGACGACAATTGTTGACGAAGACAATGTTCAAGAACTTTTAAAAAGAAACATTTTTCACGAAATAGACTCGAAGCTATTTTTAAAGTTAAAAGAAGTCATTACAACGCTTGGCAAAAGTTAAAAGAAGTCGCATATTTTAAGCTTGACTCCCTTGTAAATAGCATTAAAAAAATATTATAATTATTAAAAACATTTAAGTAATTTTTAAGAGCATTCTGTAAAAGAAGTTATATTTTTCTTTTAAAGCAGAACAACTATAAAGGCTTTTACTCAATAGATTTAAATAATAATTCTATCAATTCATAAAATTCATTATTTGTGTGAATATTTTAATAACTTCATTATTTTACATTTAAAAAATACAAAATTTTTTGAATAGTCTATCACAGTTATATTAAATATTAATGTAATACTTATTATTGTTCAAATCTTATTTATTTATTTTTTTGAATAACGAAATTTAATCTTCGTGATATTATAAAGATATTTAATATAAATTTTGTGAAAAAAAATACAATAAATAAATAGAAGCAAAATAAAATACAAAATATCGAATAAAAAAAATAAGTCTTGCTTATTTTAGGAAGTAATTTCTTTCAAAGACGTTGTTCAATTCATTATTATTATTTTATTAAATAAAAATATATATTTGTTAAACAGGATTGTTATTCGCTTTCAGTATATTTTTGAAGGAAAAAAAAATTTATAAGAGATGTTTTTCTTGAATTTTTCTTCCTTATCATGCTTTTGCATTAATCAATGAATTAGCTTTTTTCACATTAACACTATCCCACGACCCAGAATTTCTAAAGCGATTTGCTTTCTTTTTCTTTTGTGGTTTCGCGTCAAGCTTAGTTAATAACACCGTTTACGTTTGGGCGTAGTGGAGCAGATTTTTGGTCTCGTTTTATTAAACTCTACTAATAAGATTTGATAAATCTGAAAAATGATTACATTAAAGAAAAGTGAGATAATTATAAAATATTAAATATTTTAATACGCCACTTCATATACAAATCATAAACAATTTTTTCTTCATTAAGTTTTGAATGTGAAAAAAAAAAATTCACTAGAGAGCAAAGCTTAGGTTCAAAAATAATGAATATTTCTTTCAAAGAGTCTTTCTCTTTTAATAAGAGAACAAGAAAAATTATATGACATTTTCATAAATTTGAATATTGATCCTGCATCCCTTCTTTTAAAGAAATTGACATCTGGAGCAAAAATTATTTTATAATTTCTAAAGGGAGCTCTCGGTATAAAACATGACGAAAAATAATGTTTTATCCTATACTAATGTCCTTAGAATAAGCTCACACAATTAATCAAAATAATCTAAATAAAGAAAAAAAATCTCCTGTGAGCTGAGATTGCAGAACAAAATTACAATATCTGCTGAGGATTTTTTTTTTCATTGTTCTGCGATTAATCACATGTACTCAAAAACGCAAAATAGTTCTTGATATCAGAACTGTTTATTTTAGCGAAGCGGATGTGCATTGGCCTGGGCGCTCAAAAAGACATTCTATTTTTTTCTAAGCCCACCCCTTTCTTCCGGAAAGACGCCATGTTTAATTACTCCGACAAACGTTCTTATGAAATATTCTCTTTATGCCTTCTCCGGTAATTTGTTTGTCGTTCTATTTTTCCGTTTTCTTGAGGCTGCTCACACGAAGGGGTTTAAAAAAGGGAAAAAATTGGGAGAAAAGAGCGCTCTTTCGCGCGCGAGAGACAGAAAGAGAGAACGGTCGATAATTTGAGAGCACAAGTAAATGAAGGAACGGGATTATAATAAAGCGAAAGAGGAGTAAAAAAGGAGAAAAAAAAGGAAAAACTAGGAGGAGAGTAAAAACAAGGAGAGTCCATCGATCTAGGTGCGTGGTCATCGCGTCGCGCAGTTCACCCCCTCCCCCTACTAAGATATACTTCTTTTATCACCTGCGATAAGATTTTGAAGATGCCTCATAAGAAGAATTGACAAGCCGGGCATAACGAAACTGTTCTTGGGAACAAACAAAAATTTTAGCTACTTCCTTCATACCCTGCACCTCCCTACTCTTTATAAATGGCGGAGGTTAAAAGCAAGAGAAGAAAGAGATTGAGAGAGAGAAAAAAAAATCATATCGATGTGAAAAAAATAATTTTGCAGAGCAACGCGTACATAGCAACGTCACTGGCTGTGAAGCACTGTGCTGCCATCTGACGGCGGCGTTCGCTTCGCTGCTTAACCCTTTCGTCCCTAAATTCAACTTTTTAACTCATCCTTTTGGAAAAGTTTACGAAGAGGCTAAATTTTCTTTTCGGGTTTTGAAAACGCATCGTCACAGTAGCATACGTTGAACTATTTTCAAGCTATGAGCTATTTTAACTTTCAGTTACACGAGTCAGTTTCAGAAAGGCTGGTATTTTAGCGCTTAACCCTTTGAACACTAGCTGAAGTATTAACTTAATGCTCAGACTGTTCAGTTTTATTTCGCTCGCATTATTCAAGATATATATTTTTTAAAGAAATAAACAGCTTGAAATTTTTATTTTTAAAATTAAATTAATAAAAAAATATTATTATGCATTTTCAAACATGATTAACCATACATAAATATAATATCCTTATCTTTACCAAAAAATTAAATTTTACTGAAGAATATACTTATTGAAAAATTTATTCTTAACTTTTAAAAAATTTCAACTTTGTCAAATTATTAATCATTTGGACATTTGTATTCATATAATATATTGTGTAGGGCATTTTAGTTTTTTTTTTTTTTTTTTTTTGGCTCGTAATGTTAAAAAAATTAGAATACTTGAAAAAAAAAACATACAAAGAATACATCTTTATCCATAGGAGAAATCTTTCCAATGAAGTCAATTTATGGAGAAAGAAATTATCTCTAGTCTCTGGACTTAATTCCGTGATTATTAGCTAATTCAGTACAGCAGTCTCTTTTGTTTTATTCCTATTATTAAAAATAGAAATCTATATTTAATTTAAAAAATATCACTTTTAATTCTATATTTATTTCATTTAATAAAAAGTATGCCAACATATCTTATTATGTAGACTATCTTTCTGATGAAATCAATTTAAATTAACGCTTAACCTTTTATTTATTTTTTTTTTCAAAAAAAAAAAAAAAAAACTTAAGTTAATTCATTCAAACTGTCATATTAAGTAAGCATGGGCCAAATTCGATCGGCGCTTGCCGACTTAACGTGTATGTTCTGTTTCGTTGTATTATTAAAAATATTTATTCAATGTATTAGATGGGTATAAAATTTGATTTTAAGTATACAAATTTTTCACTTTCAATTAACAAAGAGTGCAACTTCAACATCTTAGGAAGGAATAAAGTCAGTTTTAAATAAAAAAGAACTAGATTTTCTATAAAGATAGATTTTCATTCACTTATCTTTGTCTTTTCAAAAATACAGGAACCTAAAATTTTTTTTTTGTCAAAAGATATGTTATTCGATAGAATTAAAGATAATTTTAATAATTTAAAAAAAAAGTCAACAAAACACAAACAAGCTCAGTAGACAACAAGCAAAAACAGCAAACCTTATTTTTTATTTTATTTTTTGTCCTTTAAGCTGATGAATTAAAATGTAATGATTTGCATACAAAAGAAATAAAGAATAAGGTTAAATTCCTGACGGCATTAACACGCCTTCGAATTGAATAGAAAATAAATTATGGCTAGAGAAGTGGAGGACATATTGTAATTTTTGTCAGGAAAATCATAGAATTTTATTGTTCACACTTCAGGGGAAAAAAAAAAAACAAGTATTTTAAATTTCACTTTTTCTATCAGACTTCAATAGATTGATGGATGGAACTTAATATGCAAATAGAAATTCTTACTAATATTATTCTTTTTTAAAAAGATTATGTTCAGAAACCAGAGTAAGAAACAGAATAAACTAATTAGAAATCGGCGAAATATGGAAGGTTCACTAAATAAAACATGTCATCATTTTGATTTAAAAATTGTTTATTTGTAAAAAGTTCTTTTTTTTAAAGAAAAAAAACTTAGCAAAAAAAAAAGAAAAACAATTACGAATGTTTTATAAAACACATGAAAGCAAATACACTGTAAAAAAATTACGGTATAAAGTACCAGCACTTTGGATGCACCATTTTCCATTTTACTGTAAAATATTATACCGTAATTTTTACAGTAATATTTATTTAATTAGAGTGATTCAGAGCTTTTCGGAATTTTTTACTGCATATAATGAAGAAAATGAAATATATATGACAAAAATAATTGCATAATTTTTGCTAATAATTGCTGTTTCTTATTTTTATTTTAAATGATTCAAAGAAAATAATAAAACATGTAATATAAATATTTTTATAGTATGATTATGTAATAATTAATTAATAAATTTAAACACAGCTATAAAATAATAATTTTACTGCCGCACACAGCTAAGGATAATAACAAAATTTTTTTGTAATTTTTCGAAAAATACTAAGAGTTGTCACTGTAAAGTAGCCACAAGGAAACGCATTAGGGTGGGTTGGAAGAAAAACAGTTTTTTTTGGAGGGGGGGGGGCGATGAATTGGTAACAATGCAGAAAAGTTGCTGTTACACCTAATTTTAATACTCGCTTTTATTTTGCTCTAATCCATAAAGTTTTCTTGTAACTGCTCATTTAAAGTTTTAAAACAAAATTTATATTTCTACACACCCCAAAACTAGGGGCTAACTATTACATACTGTTAAGTATACCTCGACGTTTTCTCGATAAGAAGGGCTAGCTGCAGTATAAGCCATATTTTCAAATTGTTTAGGGAGAACGAGTTTTGTAAAAAGCATGATTTTTATGCAGGCAATAAGACATTTTTGTGTGTAATGCTGTTACCAGGAAAAAATTCTGGAAACTAGTAATGTGCATATATTTGCAAACAATACAAAGGAACAGTTTGATGAATTAATAAATTTGAGAATTGTATAAACTTAAAAAAATTGTACAAATCAGGAAATTGTAAGAATTTATAAAATACTTTTTACAATACTTGAGTAGTTATATCAATGAATTTTTTAAATGTTGGAATAAATTAAAATATATTTAAGTAATGGCTTCAGAATGAGTATTGAACAATTATTGACAAGCTTTTTAACAATGATTGGAGCCCTGGGCAAGCGTACCAAATGCACTCTTTTAAATCAACTCCAGATAATGCATGATATAAACACATATACCTAAATTCAGAGAGCAAATCAAGTCGCGTTAGAATTAATATATTAATGGTCTAGTATCTCTTCTTTCAAGATTATTTTGTAAAATAATTTTTTGAAGTGTCACTAGTCAGACCCTCAAGTAACACGAACCATAATTAGTTAAATATTTTTATTTTGAGAAATGACTAGCTATAACGTATATCTGAAATGTGCAGACATTGTAAAAAATTACGGATCAAATTACGATAAAAAGTACCGGTTCTTTTTACAGCAAAATTCATTTTTACCGGAACATGTACGGTACAAGTAATTTTCACAGTAATAATTACTGTAAAACCACTGAATCACTTTAATTAAATAAATATTACTGTCAAAATTACGGTATCATATTTTTCGGTTAAAATGGACCTGACTGTACAAGGGATTTTATGGATGATAGAAGTGCCGGTACATAATACCGTGATTTGATTCAGAATTTTTTACAGTATATAATAAGATGTTATTACTTAAAATTTTACTATTGCTTTACAAATAGATAAATAGAAAAATATTGAAATGAAATGAAAAATTTGGTGCAATTGGAAACAAAAAATGGCTTTTGAAATAGCTAAAAATGCGATAAATTGGATAGAAATCAAGAAAGAAAATAATAGTAGTTAAATAAAATACATAAAGTAAAAGTAGTAAAACTAAGTTATTTTACAATATTATGATAAACCATTAACAAATATTTACTCAGCTAAGAAATTGGAATTTAAAGTGGATCTGTGAACTTAAACCTAGTTACGTAAATAATCAATCTGGAATAAAATTTTTAAATTTAGTTATTGATTACTTTTTTGTACTTTATTTTTTACGTAGAAAAATGTAATTTATTGATGATACAACTTTAGAATTGTCCCTAGAAAGAGAGTATTAACACTAAAACCTTTGAAAAAGGGAAAAAATTATCTTATTTCAAAATCCTGAGATTGCGGACACCTAATTCTGTTGAAATGACACGTAAAAGCTAAATTATCAATGCATCAGTTGTATATTAGTTTCATTAAAATTATTATAAATGGTAATGTAATTAGAAAACATGCATAATTTATGCACTTATTAAAATGATTTTCGTAGTTTATTAGCTAAAAAACTCTTAAAATTTAACTCAAACAGACGGGAAAAAATTAAAACCCCTTAATATTGGATAAAATATAAAAGCTTCCAAAAATTGTAAAGTTAGCCATTTCATCAATATCAATTTTATTTGGCTGTTAAAAACCTTTTTCCTGTAATCACAACCGAATATAAGAACTTTTTTTTAAATCTACAGATCTTGATCAACAACCAATGATCAAAGGAATATTCAGTTTCACCAAAAACTAAATATTTCACACATTCAAAATTAAAAGATAATTTCAATTAATTATCTTTCAAAATTTAAAATTTTCATATTAAAGCTTCTTTAATTAAAATACATTTAAATCAAAAATGAAAAAAAAAATAAATTTCCCATATGTTTCATAATATAAGAAGATCTAACGAAAGAAGAACGCAAAACGTCTCCAGCCAATATATTTCTTCTTCCAACTTCTTTCAGGCTTTTTATACATATTACATTCAAAATAAACACAAATCTTTAAAAATATGTATATAAAACTATGCTGTATTAAAAACATAGGGCATTTTTAAAAGACAAATAATTATTTTATTTTTATTCTACTATAATTAAATTAAAAAAGTTTACTGGCCGCAGACTTTTGCACGGTGCTGTATGCAATATTGTGGTTCATAACCAAATCGCAATTTCGTCTTAAAATCAAAACAAATAATATTTTCCAAGTGCACGGAGTCCTATTCACATTTTAGAGAGAACATTCTTTAAATTTTTGTCTGAAATTAAATAACTAAATTTAAATTAAAAAATAATTAAATTTTAAATAATTTATACGATCTTGTGCATTCTTTTTTGCTCATTTAAATCAAGAAAAACTTAGCTTAATATAACTTAACCAACTTTATATAAGATGAAAAGTCAACCAAATACACATATTCCAGTTGATAAATTCATTTATTACTGAAAAAATAGTAAATAATAAACAGAAATATTCTTTACAAAAAGTTATTTTAGTCATTAAAAGCTTACAAAAAGTTATTAGAATTGCGTTAAAGAGATATAAACACTAAGTAAAAGGAAATCATTCCTTAATAAAGAAGTTTTAAGGAAAATTAATCAGAGATTGTACTATACACGCAAAAATAAGTAAATAATCAAATAAAACGTGTAAAGCATAAATACTTTTACAAGCTCATCACAAAATATAATTGCAGAGGGAAACGTATACTAATGATACATAATAATCCTCCAAAACAACAACGAATTGTGCACTTAACTAAAGGGGGTGAGAGCAGTATTCATAAGCGTATTATTATTCTAAAGAGAAAATTTATTTTAAGTATTGTGTTACGGAAATTGAATGCGAAAAAATTAAAGTAATGAAATAACAGTATGAAGAGGAAAATAAAAAATTATAAATTATATATTTAAAATAATGTATTAGTCAGTGAGAAAATTTTAAACAGTTAAAAAACTATATAGAATATTTTCACAATTTTATTCCATTAAAGTAGAACCATATATGATGAAATGATTTCAAAAATTAAATCTTTAAGTTTTTTCATTCAATGAATATATATGATACTGATTTATTCTGAAGTTTGCTATTTCCAAAATAAATAGTACAATTGATATTTATTAAAGCTTAATCATAATTCGGTTAAAAAAAAATAATATGAAGTGAATTTAAACCGTAAAGATTTACATAGCATAAAAGTTTTCAGTTTCCATGATTATACAATACGCTATAAAAGAATTCTTTTATTATTATTAAAGTGCACTAGCACAAACGTTTAAATTATTTAAATTATAATATAAATACTTAAAATAAATATTTAATTAAAAATTAAATTTTTAGCCTAAGTTAAAGCAAAAAGAAATGCAAATAGTCGATGATTTAATAAAATATAAAGTGATAAAAAATTATCAAAAAGAAAAAAGTTTAGAGGAATAAAATGGAATGTTTACGTGATTTTTATATCAAAAAAATCCATTAATTTAAACATCCTTAGAAATTATAAAAATAAAATCCATCATTTTGTTTTTAATTTGCATATATATATATATATATATATATGGTTTTGTCAAACAAATTTTCAATACTTCGATTCTAATTAAAAATTTTTTTTAACAAACTAAGTTAAAACTAATTTAACGTTCTTTTGTTCTAGAAAAGGTAACAGAAATAACTATTCCATAAAAAAAAACGAGCTAGGAAAATTGTTCAAAGATAAATTTTGACTTTTGCAGGTAATTGAAAAAGAGGACAAAAAATAAATAAGTAAATAAAAAACAAAACAAAGTAATGTAAAGAAAATATTTTCTTAACTAAAATAAAAGACTTCGCACTGTGAAAGAAAGCGTCTTACACTAGTTTAATAAGTTAAGTAAACAACTAAAATAAAGCCGTAAATTGGAACTGTTCATTTATTTGCTATTTCTGAAATTTTATTCTCACCAAAGTTCTCTTTCTGAGACTAAGTAATCATGCAAATTTTTCTGTGACAAATATCGTTTGAATTGAAATATGATGTAGCCATTCTTAAGTTGGAATTGCCTAAAAAGGAAATAAATGAAATAATCAAAACATTTTAGTTTCAAAGATGAGTAAATATAAAGTCACTTCATTAGAAGCGGTACTTGAACTAAAGTTTCTCGATACAATTTTTTCAGTCGTAAAAATTAAACGCGGTCGTAACGTTTATTGACAAAAATCTAATCTCGACTTGTTATTGCGAAAACGGCGGATAGAAAAAGAAAAACGTTTCTTAAGGCAATTTACTTTTTCTTCATAATTTCTTTTCTTCAAATTGCACACATTTTGAGAGAAAAACTTAATTGCACAGGCCTACTCGAATGAAATGTTAATTAAATTTCGAAAATTTTGATGCAGCAAAAAATGTATAATAAAAAATAAAGCTTTTACGATTAAATAATATAATCTTGAGAATAATATTTTTTATTTGACTTTTTGAGGGAATTTAAACGCAACATAAAAATGTTATTCTGTATTTTCATTTGAAAGATTAAGAAAATATGTTTGTTTTTTTAGAGAAAAAAGATGAATTTATTCAACCTTAAGAGAAATGAAACAAATTAGTGAAAGCAATCAAACTAAAAACGTGTAGCAAAAATAAATTTTAAAAAAAATGAGAATAGCATATTATTTACACTTGAAATTCAAAAGAAAATAAAAAAATATTCTTCAAGCAGATTTATATCCCGCTGACTTATAAAGAACATAAATTAAAGTAAATTTTTTCCTTAAGAATAAGTAATTTCAAGATAAAAATAAATGCTAAGAATAAGATAAACTTTATCTAAAATTGCAATTTTTAAAAAATATGAAATAGGAGTGTAAATTCTATTTTTATTTTAAGAAAATTTTAGAAGAAGAGTTTGGAATATAATCTATTAAAGTAATTCTTTCAATAATTGTAACTAGTTTAAATAAGGCTCTTATCTGAATTATGAACACAAAACGTTAATTTTTAATTTAATAAAAAAAAAATTGAAAAAACATCTTGAAAATAAAATTTAGGAAGATTTACATGCTCTTATAACCGATTATTCCACATCTTTTTTTATTACTAATGCTAATGATCTATAGTTGTTGATCCCCAAAAACCGTATTGCTAATTAATTATCGATCATCTCCAAATTTTACAACTCCCTCTGAAACAACTAGTTTCCTCTTCTTTTTCGTAAAACGTTTTTAATTACTTGGATAAGTCTAAATTAGAAGGATTATAAAGAATAACTATAAGTTAAAATTTTTTACTTGAGTAAATTTCTTTTAAAAAAAGGAGAGATATGCCCTCTTCTTTTTACAATTGGAACTCTATTTTTCTTTTCAAGAGGCCATGAATTTTGAAAATATTTGAAAATTAAGACGTCTTATTCAGTATTATTAAGAAACTCTAGTCGATTTAGAATACTTAAGAAACTATTACTAAGAAACTATTTTATCACATTTTCATGTTCTGTAATCATTGGGAATGGATGACAAATGGACCAAGTGACATGAAAGACGTTGCAAGATTTCTAAGAAAAGCTAGTATCTAGATATTGCTTTAGTGGATTTTGCTTCAAAAATCCTAAATATATAATTTATAAAACAATTAAATGCAACTAAAACTATTTTTTCTTGATTATTTAAAAACTGAAAATCATAAATAATAAAAAAAAAACATCTAATACCGGTTTAAAAAAAATTTCTTAAGTAAAACAAATAAATTAATCACAGAAGAAGTAGAAAAAAAAACATTCACTATTTTAATTAATTGAAACCACTATATCTAATCTCATTTTTAAATTTTAAAGCTTAAATTTTAAAGCCATACAAACTCGAACGAAAATAATAATGTTGGATTTATTTGTCCAAAAGGGCAATTAAAAAACCACTAGTATAGCAAAATCGAAGTAAAACTTTTTTTAAAACACTTCCTTTTTTTTGAATCTTTCGAATGAAATTTTAATTTAAATGCTATTAAATAGTAATCAAACATAAAATCGAAACGGAAAAAACTTGCTCTAATTTACAAATTATTTGTCAGCATTAGTTCATTATTCAGATCATCTGTCAAGTAAAAAAAAAATTAAAAAGAAGAATACAACATAAAACCAAATAAACTCTTTTCAAATTTTTCAAATAAAAGCTTTAATCTCATTAATGATGTGTGCAACTCCTTAAGAAGGAAAACAATTGTTTAAAATACAACACTATGATCCTTCACAAGTTAACATCGGTCACATTTAAGACATGCACGCAAATTTATTTGGTTAATTAGAACTCGTTCTAACAATGCCGAAAGGGGAAAATCAAAAACAAAAACTAAAAAGAGAATCTCTAATCAAATGTAAAAAGTACTAGTTTCCTTTTAAACAGAAACAAAATGAGCAGCCAAAGGTGGGATTTTTATTAGCAGACATTTGAATACTAAGATATAAACAAAGAGCTTCGTGAAGTGGACGAAAATTGGGGAAAAAGCGATTGAGAATAAAGAGAACTACTTCAAGTAAAAAGACAGATTGTCGCTCTGTCAGATGGAATGTTTCGTCAAAAAGCTGAATAACAACTTCTTCAGGCAGTACCTCTAAAGAAATAAAACTTCATTGGGGTCTGAAATTCTTATATAGATTAAATGACAACTAGTGGAAGGAGGCCCCAAGAAAAGGAAAAAGAATTAGATGGTATATTATTTCAAAGGAACTTTTATATTTAGAAAGAGAAATAATTGGTGCTTGATCTGCAATCCAAAGGGTAATTCAAATAAAAAAACAAAAAAAAACAATTTGTAACTATTGAGAAAAAACTCTCAGGGAGTTTATTGTTTTTAGAAAAGTTTTATTTTTTAATCTGTTTACTAAAAAACACTATTTTTCTTATATATATAATAAAAATATTATGTTAAATGAAGGATAAAAATGTCCACGCTTTTTTCCCCCCAAAACGTATTTTTCTTTTTTTTTTTTTGTATTTATTAAGATGCCTTAATATCCAACAAAGGATAGAGTATACTTTGTGATATGTAGACCAAAGCAAAAAACAACATGAATAAAGCACAAATGAAAGCACATAAATGGGCATACTATGGTTTCAGTTTTATACGCAAAGAACCTTCCTCATTGTCTAAATGTAAAATAACGTTTTTCGTCATTTCGACGTTTAGACACTGACGTCACTGGCAAAATGTCAAAAATCTGATTAATTTTGACGTTTAGATACTGAGGAAGCGTTTTGTTTATAGAACTGAAACTATACAATGTCCATTATTGTACTTTCATTTCAGCCTTTCTTCACATTTTTTGCTTTATGACTTAATAATGATGACATAATAATGTTATTTTTCTATATAATATTAAATTAGTCGGTGGGTAATGCGGGTGGTCACTATGTATAAAGCTTTCTAACTCACCCTGGGGGGGGGGGTACACCCTTTTCTACGGTGACTACGACCCCAGAAGCCCTTGGTTCGAATCCTGCCGGCAGTCAACAAACATCTATCTCACATACTCTTTCTTCTCCATAAGTTTTTTCCCGAATTAAAAGTATGATAAAGGAAATGCACGAACTGAAAGCTAAAAGAGCTGAAGGGAAAAGCATGGTTGGTTTAAGAACCAAAATTTTATCTTAATATGTGTGGTAGATACCTCAATTTCAGAAACATATACGATATTGTTTTAATTATCGAATGCTTAAAATTATAATTGGTAAAAAGTAAGAATGCTTAAAAGTTAAGTTGAACTTAAAAACTGAAAACTAAGTTGTTGCATTTTCTTTAAAGAAATAAACTATACAAAAAAAAATAATAATAATGAACCAAAGACTGTTTCATCAACTAAAAGATGTTAATTAACAGCTACACTATTAATTATATATATATAAGCTAAATATCGATACAGATAAAACATTTATTAATTTAATGAACAAAAATTTACTATTGTTGATTAAAATCTTCTACAGAGGAAAAAAGTTAAAATTATAATAGTTTCTAACAACTGATCCTGAAGATGAGATTTTTCATGACCAGACATTTAAAAGCAAAAAAAATATTAAATTACTTTTTTAAAAATTTCAAAATCAGTGAGCAGAGGTGATAAAGTAAATCTGCTACTTAAAATAAAAGACCAATGGCATCGCTTAATTATAATAACTACTACTCATAATCGTAATCTCTTCTTTGTAATAACTACTATACTTAAAATGTAATGCAACATCTTAATTCCTTTACGTAACATCTCAATAGAAATAAAATTTATTTCAAGTCTGGCATACGAATTGTCATATAAGATAAAATGGCAAGAGGACTAAGAAATAAAAAAGAATAAAGGCATATTATGTTATGTCATATGAGTTTCGAAATTTTGGAAAAAGACAAATAATTGGATATCGAGTTGCAATAAAAAGGAAGATTTTAAAGCAAATATTATATAACAATTCGGGGAAAAAACGTTAAGGCGGTTTTTTGTTACCAAAAATAAATTCAATTTTTTTCAGTTTGCTAATAAAATAATAAGAATATACTTTTTTTATGCAATTTTTATTAAAAGCAGTGGGTAAAAAATTATCCAGCATCGATTAAACGCAAATTATCTAGTTATCGACTAAACGAGGCGCTCTTGTTACTTTAATTTTTTTCATTAGAATATATTCAAATAATTTTGATTCATGATATTTAAGATCCTTAATCAGATCTTACATTTGAAACGGTACATATATGTATATAAGGTTCTATGTATATGCACGTTAATCTCCATTAACTATATATCTAGTTGATATTCTATAACTATATTTCTAACGTGACTGTTATAAATAAAAATAGAGAATTGGAGTATGTCACTATAAAAATTACCAAGAAAAGAATATCAAGTCGGAAAAAACTTAAAATATTACGTTTGGAGATAATAAATAGAAACAAAATGAATTAAATGCATTCTATAAATGCTCCAAAAACAATAATTTTTTATAGTAGATTGTGTATCATAATCATTACGGTAAGAGTTAAAACCCTACAAAAAAAAAGCACAATAGGTTTCCCAAATTTTTTTAGGCATATTTTCAGGTAGTTCCCTTATATAAGATTATATAGATGGAAATAAATAATTCAGTAAACTACAAATTGTCTATAATTCTAAACAAAGAGAAAGTATATCGCAATAAATATAGTATAAATGTTTAAGGAACACAAAATTAAACAATATACAATTATAAGATATTATATATGAAGCTTACTTTTGTTTACACAAAAAAATCAAAGCATTCTTTAATTGCAGCGAATTAAAAGCTAATAAAAGTTAATCAAATACATACTGTAATTTGATAGAGCTAACTAAATCAACTATGCTTTATGAATACACGCCAAATATTACAGAGCTATTTTAAAATTTTAAATAAAAATACAAGTTACAAATGTTTTAAAATTGGCAGAGTCCTCCCGAAATAGCTCTGGTTTTCTTCTAGTAGCCAAGCAGTTCAAAGAACTTGGCACATTTTTTTAAGACACTATCATCAAAATACTGGAGCGGAAGAACTAGTTTGCAGTTTTAAAAAGTTAAGAAAACTTCCTGACAATTTTATTTCATTCTAACATCTTAATTGGAAGAAATCTCAGTTTCTGCAAAACTTAAAAAAAAGAATTCAATTAGCAAAAATTTCTTTTAAATATAATTAACAATTCATTCTTAATATTTTGCTTCGATGAAAATTATTTATAAAAACAAATTAAGAAATAAAAAAATTAAGTAATTTTAAAAAGAAAACTGGTATTAAATTAATAAATAGTTCAGTAAATAGTAATAAATTAAATAAATAGTTTTGAATTAATTTTTTTGAATTTAGGTTATAAATATATATACCTACCTGGAAACAATAATAAGAAGTATATTTACGTAAAATTGTCACCTTTGGAAAAAATGAGGCATTATATTACCAGGGGTCTGTCCAGACATTTTGTGAAAGGTCCGTTTTTCGTGAAATTGTGAAAAAATTACTCACATTCTTTCAACCAGGGTCCGCTTTTATGAATTCGTGCAAATAGGGTCCGTTATTGCAAAAAAAAACTTTTTCAAGGAGTTTTTAAATTGTAAATCGATACAAGATTATGCTCAACACTGTAAAATTATAATTAAAAAAAATTAAATTTTAAAAAATAAACAACAATTGCTGCTTCTAAATTAGAGATGCAACATACAAATATTTGGTATTTAGCCCATACTGCTGAACGCCGAATATTCATTTCGGACGAATAATGGAAGAATCGTCTGCCGAAGACAAAACTTAATTCGTTTACATTCATCTTTCTTGTTTTCTGCCCTGGAAAGGGTTTAGTCGATTAACAAAATAATAATGAAGATAAGCAAATTTGTGAAGGATCCGATTAAAAGAAAAATCATTTTGTGAAGGGTCCGTTTTTAAGATAAAACATTTTGTGAAGGGTCCGTTTTTAAGTTAAAATATTTTGTGAAGGGTCCGTTTTTGTGAAAAGATATTTTGTGAAGGGTCCGTTAACGGACCCAAATTTCTTCTAAACAGACCCCTGATTACATACATAGTTTTCTCAATTCGATAATCGCACAAATATTTAAATTAAATTTCATATCTATCTAACTAGAAACTAGGGGTATTCTGAGCGTATTCTTGAATAATATTAATAAATATTTTAAAAATAAGGAAGTTTCTAAAATTATAATTTTTTTCGAAAGGTAGAGATTATTTTCTAAATGATTTTTCCTAAAATTAATGATTTTTAATTGAAATTTGTTGATAAGTTAATTGATAAAGTTTCAAACAAGAGTTTTATTGCCTATGTTTCGTGTAGAGTTTTCCTTATTTCAAATAATCTCATCATATAAATTGATAACAACGCGTATTCTCCTTTTCACTTCTCTTCCATTCGAAAAAGAATAGACAGAAATGGCTATTAATGCGTTTTATTGTTTAAAAAAAATTAATCCAAAAACCATAAATGTATTATATTATGCTTTTGCACGCGACAACTAACAATTCAATTTAGCATCGAAACTCCTATTTATCACAATTCCGAATTTAGATTGAGCTGTTTGCAACAGCATTATTATAAAAACACAATAACGAAAAGCAAAAATTACAAAAGGCGACTAATCAGGGCTATGAAACGAAAATAATGTGATGATTGAAAAAGTAATTTCAGATCACGCAAAATGTGCATCAGTCAAGTAATGACAAATATATAATTGCCTTCTAACAATGTTAGCACTTTATAACGGGACACTTTAAGTATGAATACAAAGCATAATAAAATGAAACATTGCCCTTCAGCACTTTTATAACTAAATACAGACATCAATTACATTAAAAAGATAGATATAGGTCAGTATTTTCTGGTGCCTTCATGGTAGAATAACATGTTTTGAAATGGTTCTGATGGGAGTAATATTTTGACTCGAAGTAATATTTTGAGTAATATTTTGAATCGAATCGCGACGAACAAATTGATTAGAGTTATTATAAAATATAAAGAAAAAAAAAGATACTTTATTACTGAGTAAAAATTCGACATTAATAAAAAAATATCGAATAAAATAAAATTAGCGATAATACAAGTTTTATAAGTAATTTCTGGGCTTTTAATGTAAGAATAACATATTTAGAAATAGCCAATTAGTACAGGGGGCCAGCGACTGTTACGTATAGTATACCAAACCGTTGGCGGAAATTTCGCCACAATCGCTGTAATTTTTTTAGTTTTTACCAAAAAAAGAAGAAACGACTATCAAAATTACTTTATCCTAACGCTCAGGTCACTCTGACAGAGATTGATATGAGAATTTCTCTTTCTGTTTCGCACTTTTCTCGCGATTTCTCTGCACATGACTTTCAGGCATGCTGGTTGAGTGTCGTCTGCTTTTTTAATTAAAAAAAAAATTCCACCTTTTTTAAGAAAATTTATCGTTTTCAAATTTCCGAGAAGTGAAAGGATTCGTTTTCATTCTTTATCCCTATCAATGCAAATACGATTTAAAACTACATTCACATGATTTAAAATCACACATCGTGTTTCGTATTTTTACGATATTATACAAAATATCGCGTAAAAAAGTCACTATTCGTGTGCAAGTGGCTTAAAAATTATACAACGGAATTCGTATTGACGCGATTTTAAGTCAAATATTGAAATTTGTATTCGCGCCATTTGAAAATCAAACATCGAGATTTTTATTCAAGCGATTTTAAAATTAAATATCGAGATTCGTATTCACTTGCTTTAAAAATCACACATTGATATTCATAATCACAAATTTTAAATAAGTAAATAAAATCTCGCATTGGCATTTTAAGAAAAACATTGATAACATTCGGTGGATAAAAGCTTTCTTCATAGACTTTCTTGTTGCTTAATTTTCAGGCATTTTCTAATTATTTAAAAAGTGTTTTTGCACATAGCATTTTTGGATTTCTATTTTTATTTTAGTTTTTTTTTATCAAACTCATTCCTGTGGTAGAAATCAATATAGAGTTTCATAAAATTAAATCATTTTTAAAAAATCTGTCAATTTCAAACAAATTTCGCCAAAAAAAGAGTAGAAAAAAAAGATGGTTAATAACAAAATATACTTGTACCCAAGAAATTATGGCGACAAAATAAGTACTCTTAGTGTCTTTATGGTAGAATAAGATATTTAGAAGTAACTCAATTAGAAGTATTATTTAGATTTTACGACTAACGCATTTATTCCTATTATTGCAGAAAGAAAAAAAAATTAGTTTATTGAGTAGCAAACTCTCTATATTAAAAAAACAAACATATAATATAAATAAAATATAATGACAATATAAATAATTTTAAGTATCTACAAATTGCAATATGTATGAAGCTTCTTAATAACAGACCAGACCACAAAAAGATGGCGGGTATTTCTTTTTAAACGCTTACTTATTAAGGATACAGCCTATATAAAATGCACTATTTTTATTCTTAAGTTGCTTTATTTTTATATGTTAATTTATAACGTGTTTAAAAAGAAATTTATATATATATATATATATATATATATATATATATATATATATATATGGAGATAATAGACAAATAGGGGGGGAGGACATTAAAAAATATTTAAGTTTAATAAAAGAATATAGAAATTAAAGATTAATTAATTAAGTTTACTAAAGATTATAAAAGATAATAAGCTTTTTTTCTCCGTAAAATGCTAGTATTATTATTTGCTTTTTGTGGAGATATCAGCATAAAAATATAATCCTCGATTATAGGAAAGTAGTAACAGATAGTCACTTTCAAACGAGATATAAACTATATAAATAAGAAAGTATAGAATTTTTATAGTCAAAAAAATTTTGATATTTATTGAATAAATAAATTTATTATAGATTCATAACTAACGAAAAAATAAGATACTTAAAAGTAGTAAAGCTATTTATTAACTTGTGAAAATAGTAAATTTAAGCCTAAGTGCAATTGAAGAATATTTTTTTTATGATCAGTAATATTTATCATTAAATAAATAAAAAAAGTCAGCGTAGTATTGCAGTCGATGCCAGACAATTCATATTTTATGTAAGTTTAATAAAAATAAATTAACTCACCATAAAAATAATAGCGAATAAGTCATAATTTTTTTAATCGATTATTTAAAAAAATATTCTAGTAAAAAATTGAATTCATCTAATTCATCAACTTAACATACACAGTTAAAAATTTTTTTACTATTATTACCTACTTTTATTTAACATAATTTCATTTTTAATTCCATCGTTGTTATTTTATTATATTTAACATCAATATTTGACATTAGTTATAATAAACTAAATACCAAAATATCCGATAATGGAAGAAGAATCACCTCGACATGGGTAAAAAGGTTAGATTAAATGAAAATTTTAAATTTTGAAATAAGCAAAAAATAAATATTTTTCGACAAAAAAGAAGAAAAAAATTATTCTCTAAAAAAGTATTGGCCCTCTATGTAATAAAAAAAAATAATAACCAAAATTGGTAAGTTATGAAGGAAAATCTTAAAAATAATATGAATAATAAAAAAAGAAAGATTTTAAACTAAAATTATCTTTGGAATCTTATTATCTATGATGAAAAAAAAAATTACTGATTAAAAAGAGATAACAGATTTAAAAAAAAAAAAACAGAAAATCGAAAATCTCACTTTCGAAAAATGAAAAATAATCACCTATCAAAAGAATTCATTATTCATTTAGATATGATTTATTCTTGACTCCCTCTTCTAGATTTTAAAATCTTTATGAATTGTTCGCCATATAAATGAGGAATATTAAAATATTTCGAAATACGGTTGACACATTCTCATGAGTATTGCAGGAGACGAGAATGAATAAAAAAATTTTATATATATTTGCAAAGTACTAAAAGACTCAATCCACAGAAGATTCGTTTTGCATAAAATTAATCACAAATAATTTAAAAACTAAAGTAAATGTATATAGCCAAGATTATTTTAGAAGCCTATTTTAAATATTGTTCAGTAAATAAAGAAACAATAGCAGCGGAGATAATAATTTCTATGATTAGAAATCCAGAAGAAAGTTTCAGGGGAAAAAAAAGGTGTTTTAATTTCTTTGTTACGTGGTTAAATCTTAAAGATAGGAAAATAAGAGAAATACTAATCAGTATCATTTAGTTTAGTAGACATTAATATTTAACTTAATAATGATAAAAAAACATCCAGAAAATATATTTTTAAAATAAATTCAGTTTTTTACATTTTTATTTTATTTTTTTAATCAACTACGAAATATTTTTCTTAATAAAATATGCAATACATTTATTTTCAATGTTCTTTTTTTGTTTTATATTTCTATTAAAATGCATAAAAAAATTAAATCTATAGAAAATCAAACTATTCTTATCTCTATAAGTCAACTAAAAAAGATAAAGGACAAAAAATGCATAATTTTATTTTTCAGCGGGTTAAATTTTTTGAAAAAAATATCAGTTACTTCTTTTTTCCAAAAACCAATTTCTCAGCTATGTACATTTAAAACACAAAAGTATTATTATTTTTATTTATTATTTTGAGCATATAGTTAATTTTAAATAAATAAAATGCAGCTAATAAACATGCTGGCAATCAATATAACCGATTCCTTGTATTAAGTATTCCATATTTTTTCATCAACTTTGTAATAAGGCTTGTTCATTTTGTATTTAGAGAACGGTACCCTCTTCATTAGTTTGGTACGCATTAAGGTATAACTTTTTATGAATGCATATAATATTATAACTATTTTCTTATTTTTCAAAAATGTGCATGATAAATAGGAAACAAATTAATTATTTTATTAACATTTGCTCATAACTACATTATTATAAATTTCGAAATATGTTGTACCACAGTAAAGATCAAATTTGCAGCAATTTTAGTATGAAGCTAAGTTGAACATTAAAATCTTACAATTTAAACTTAACTACACGATTCTACAGTTCAATCTCAGAATAAACATCTTTCAAGTAAACACTTTATTGAGATATGAGCAAATTTGTTACTAGGATTCACAGAACAATTTACACCGATTTTCCTGAAAGAGTAGGTTATCTAAGTGAGATACCAAAAAAAAAATGATAATAATAATACTAATAACTAACAACAAAAAAATTAAAAGACTAAGAAAAATTATGTTAGACAATAAACGATTGCAGTAAACCAAAAAAGTTAATAAATAATTTTTAAGTTACCTCAGAACTGTTTAACATAATTGCGCTTATTACATGTCTATTAAACAGGAATAAAAATTAACTTTAAAATATTTTGAAGGACTTTAAAAGAAAATAATTTAGCGCTCATAAGACTTGATAGGTTTCTGTAAGCAGTATATGAAGTATGAAGAATCCTAGTATAGCGTAATACAGAGTCTATTGTAAATTCGGTCTTTGTTCTGGACATAGAATATGTTTTTGGTGGTTCAAAAACTTTAAAGTTTGAAAAGATAACATTTTATAAAGAATGTAATATACATCACACGCAATTTAAAGTGAATTAGTCTTCTAAATTAAAAGAGGTAACTTTTCTCTTTCAAAGAGAAGTTAAACAAAGACTCGTAGCGTGTGTTAAATAGTTATGAAAAATTAATTTGATTTTTTTTTTGTTAAGTTTACAGGGTTAACAACTTTGCGTGATAAAATTTATCCAACAAATTCATAAATGTAGTAAGCTACAGCATCATCAACATATATCAGTAATTGGTTTCTGCTTGACACTTTAATTCCATAACATAAAAAAAGTAAGCTAAAACTAATTACGTAATATAAAAATTAAGGTATTTAAAAACATTTTAAAATTTAAAAGAGATAAAAAGTTACCTTTTAAATTGTAAAACCTCATAAAATGGAAACAATTTTAAATATAGTAAAGATGAGAGTGAGTTTTGACAAGCTTGCATAATAAATAAGGTTAGTTTAATTTTGATATTGGGTCAATTCAGTGATAATTGCAAGTATTTTTAAACTGTTTATGTTGATTTATTGACATATGTAGTCAAGGAGAATGTTAAGATATATTACTATGTTTTCATAAATAAAAAGAAACTTTACTTGTTTCTTTTTTGGATAAAGTAAGTTTAAAAATATGTATTGTTATTTTTTTCGTTAATAAAGCTTTTAAGGTTAATGTCTATTTTTTCATTATTGAGCGAAGTTCTAATACCTTTTTGTTTTTTTGTTTTTTGAGTTTGGCTTAAAAAAAAGACAAAAATTTAAAATTTCCATACTTAAAATAGCACCAAAGTCTTGATCACGATGTTTCAAAATGTACAGAAGATTTCGTACAAAGGAAAAAAATTTTGCTTGTAAATTGAAAAAGTGATATTTCTTTAGGTACGCTGTAATATAAATTTTGTTTTCTGGACCCTATTATCAATCGTGTAGCCCATCACATCATATAACTATGACATGATAACGTTATGCCTATCATATAACTATAAATTCATATAAGATAAATGACGAATTTTGAATGAATTATAAAATAAATTATATTGAATGATAAAATAATTCGACATTGTGAAAACATTTCATTGAAAACGAAATATAAAATATATATATATAAATAAGAGTTTCTTCATTTTTTTTAAAAACTAAAACCCTTGCTTTAAACTGTAAGTTTCAAATTAACCATTTCAAGTAGCATTCTCATCTATATATAGAACAAATATGACAACATGAATCTAATTTGATAGAAAAGATAGGGAGAAGAAAAAAAGTTATTACAAAAAAATAGCAAAGACATTTCATATGAAATGAAGTACAAATTCAAAGTTGACAGATTCAATTTAGTTTTGATAAGATTTTGACAAACAGATGGTATTCTCTTAACCATGCTGAGTGACTGCGAAATTTGACTAAAACTAAACGAAAATTCGACACGCAGGTGGTACGAGACAATAAGAGATATTTAAATAAAATTAAAACGAAAATAAAAATTATTTAAACTAAATAATTTGAATCAGTTCTTATTTCAGGAAACTAAAACTTTTAAAGACACGACTTCTTCAAAATTCGATTTTTCAAGAACTGTTCGAACTCAGATTTTGTATTTTACCATTTGAAATTAAAATTCAGAGAAAGTGCATTTTTGTGTCTTATTTCGTAACTTAAAAGATCGTCACTCCCTCGAACCATTAAGATTGAGCCCTAGAACTTGAAGATCCGATAATTAGATCAAAAGTTATTTAGGGTACTGCGTTTTTTTTTTTTTTTTGCACAGTGTACAAACACGAATAACCTGAATAACTTTTGATCTAATGATCAGATTTCCACATACTATATATCAATCTTAATGGATTGAGGGAGTGATCTCAACTAAGCAAATTAATTAGTGCAGACGATACTTCAAATTTTGAAGTAACACAAAAAAGCGCACCTTCTCTGAATAAACATACCTTTTTTTTTCAGACAGATTTGAATTTCTGACCTCAAAATATAAGGAGGTAGCATTTTGGAAATATGTGTTGAAATCATTAATTAGAATAATAAGGAATGCGGACCAAATTCTGGACCTCTTAATGTTGATTTTACTTTTTGAGTAATTCGCCATATCTCGAGAATTTTTTTAGTAAATATAAAAATTTTTACTCATGATTATAAAATTCGCTAGTTTAAAGATAACCCCATGAAAAAATATTTAATAATTATTTATTATTTTATTTAATAATAGTCGAAAAGATTTTGAGTTGTAAGGTATACAAATTTTCACAACATTTTAAAGAATGTAATTTTATAAGGCAAAATCAAAATTTGAACGAAATTGGTTGAACAGCTCCTGAGGAATCGGATCGTAAAGATGTATAGCTATTAAGATAAGAGTCCTAGTACGTGAAAATCCAATAATTAGATCAAAAGTTTAACTTATGAAGTCATCATCAGATCAAAAAATATTCAGGGTAATTCTTTTTTTTTTTTTTTTTCGTACTATACAACGAAGAAAATGAAGTAATAGTGCTTTTAATGACTCAAAAACTTTTCTGAAAAACTCAAAAGTATTTTCAGCAAAAAAATTCTCCAAAATTTTTTTTAGTAATATTTTTTTAAAATTTTGCATTTTGATAAAATTTAAACGAATCGTGTACTTATTTACAGAGTAGATTTAGATCTGTAGAGTTATAAAGTTCATTTCAAGCCCACTTATTAGCCATATGAAGGTACTTTCGACTCAATCTACAAATTTTCATTTAAACTCTCAATAAATGAAACTTTGGAAACAGAATTCTGCAAAGATTGGCAAAATGAATTTTAAAAAAAGTTTTTTTTTAAATTTGAACTTTTTAAATTTAAGATACATTTATCAATAACTTACAACACAAAAAGAGGGTCATGAAAAAAAAATAAATAAGAGTTCTTGTTTGCAGCATTATCATTTTTATAACAAAGCTACAAACACGATCTCTAACTCCTTGAATTATTGAATCAAATACGGTGAAATTTTTGGAATTTGCCAAACATATGAGAAAGTGTAAAAGAAAGAAACTGAGAATGAAACTATTGAAGTAATTAAAATTTTCAGACAAGTTTATAAACAATTCGATAATTAATTTTTCAAATTTACGTATTCGGTATTGTGATAATTCAAAGTCATACACATGGTACCAATTCCATTTTCAAAATAAAATTCAAGGTCTTTTCAAAAAAAAAAAATCAGTTTCAAGGATTTTTAAAATTGGAAGAAAGACAATAAATCATTTTAAAATAGATGGTGAAATATTTTAGTTTGCAATTAAGAAACATAATGAACATAATTCAAAAGTTCAATTTTCTTAAGCTAACTTTTTTCCCCTTTTTAATAATTTGCTGACTCAACCGGAAATAGCTTGATATTAATTGGAATAAATCCAAATTCAGTAGTCTAGAAATTTAAAAATAATTTATGAGCAAACTTTAACATAACTCAGACTTACTCATTCTTTTTTTTTATTATTATAAAAATCAGCTTTGGAATCCTAAAATTAATTCAAATTTTAAAATTTTTACCATTTTATTTTCAAATTTAATGCTTCCGTTTTCTCAAAATTTCCTAGATATTTTTAAAAAAATAAATTTTAACCATTTCGGTTAGCTCAGCTTTGCTTAATCGGTTACATGTATCACTGGTTTTATGAAAATTTCATTTTAAAACACTAAAAGCAGTTGACACATGAACTACGAATAATTCAATATTTGATGATAATAAAATTTTAGTTTTGAATTCAAATTCTTTTATTTTTCAAGGACTTCAACAACTTTTAAGAACTTAATACGTAATGATTTTGAAGTACTTCAGCATCCCTTGAAAACTGGAAAGCAAATTCAAGTACTTTTCCATTTTTTATTTATATATTCATTTATTATTATTTTTCTGAAGCCTATGTAAACCTAGCATGCATCATTTTCAGAATAAATATTTTTTATTTCAAAAATTAAATCTTCATATTTTTATGGAAATTTTTTACTTATGTGAATTGAAACGTTGTGATTTTATAATTTTATCCATCTATTAACCATCAATAGTTAACATCTCAGCTAATAAAATTTTAGTAATTATATTTTTCTTTTAGTTATTTAATATCAAGTTATTATAGTTTATGTTAGTTTTTTACGTTCTTAATTAACAACCATGGATAAGGTGGAAGATTTCCAAACAGCCCCAAACTTATATTTTTTCTTCTAACATGGTCTCAGAAGATAAAAGGATACTCTTGATATATATAAAAATGTGTAGATAAAAAAAAAATAGCAAGGAAATCGTCTTTTTTTCTTTTATTTTCTTATATGGTATAAAAAAATAAAGTGTAAATATATTTCCTAATAAGGTTTTTTCCACCTGTATGACCGTTTGGAAACTAAGAGAACATATTAGGCTTAGTTTCAGTTAAGGTGAAGAAAAAAACAAAAATAAAAAAAGGAAAAATTCAAACTTGTTTTGTTTCGCCTCATTGCTTATATATCTCCTTTAACAAGATTTTCAGTTTTTTTTTTTTTTTTTTTAGAAAAAAAATAGTATGGCTGGTTAAAACTTAACTACTTAAAGAAAAATTCAGAGTTAGGTCTAACAAGTTACTCTATTTTAAAAGTAGAAAACATTGTCTTTAAAAAATATTTTATCTCTATCTTATTTGCATAGATAATCAGTTTTCTTTTCGAACCAGAAAGATTTTTTAAATGATTTTCCTCAAAACTTTTTTCATTTTTACTTAAAATATTTTTTGTATTTATACACATTTCAAAACTTAATTTAGGTATTAAAGCAGGAGTGGGACACAAACCTAGTAAAAATCATTTAACATTAAGTTAAATGATTAAATGCAAACATTATTCAGTAAAAAGTTAATAGTTGTAACCCTTTAAAGTAAATAAAGTGTACAAAAAATAATAGTTTCATGATACATTTATTAATTAAGAAAATTTATTTAAAGCAAATTCTTAATTAATAAATTTTTAAAAGAAAATTATGAGAAAAAAAACACAAAAATTTAATTATTATTTTTTTAAAATATTAATTAATTAAAAATCTGAAATGTTCTGTTATTTAAGCTGTATACCTAAAAAAAGTTGTATCATATTATCATAACCATCGAAATCTTGAATAAGCTACATTGTGAAATTAGATGAAACATTAAAAAGGTGTTAAATTAAACTATGTTTCAGTCCAAGTCCATAAAAGTGTGCAGTCAAGTTCAAAAGAGTTTGATTTGTGCGATAATATGGTTCAACGCGATTGATTTGAGCGATAATATGGCCTAGGCTCGAAGGATGTTATGATGGTTCAACACTCTTCAAAATTTTTAACAGCGAAGTTTAAGATCTGTGGAGTTTTAAAAGCTTTATTTATGATTGGCAGCAAATTACAAGAAACACAAGAAATTACATTTTTTCCACAGGCTCAACTGTTAAAAACTTATTTATAACAGAAGTAAAAACTAATTTCATTTTTGTTTGCCTTAATGTATTCTTTTTGGTGTATTAAGTATAATTTTTGGAGGAAAAAAAATCTCAAGAAAAAAGCTTCACAAAGGGTTAAAATCCACTACTTCATCACATGCCATTAAGAAAGATAATTTATTTTTTGAACATTCGATTTGAAAATCCTCCTTTTCCATTAGGTATAAACTCAGGTAAGTAGACAAATATTGCCATTGTTTGGCAGAAAAAAAGAAGCAAACAATAGCCAACCCTTTACTACCGCCAAGTGTGAACAACAGATGGTACTCGTACCGCCCAACCCTATTGCACGTACATATCTGCCCTGGGACATATGACAGAAGGGATACTTTTGTTTGTTACTTGATTACATATTGTAAAGGTATTAGAGTGACCAGTGAGGGGGTAGGAAGCATTAACACCCCTTTAATTAAGTTGTGTAATTCGTAAAACGAGTTACATAAAAGACTGGCCAACTAGGAGATTTGTCATATGAAGATAGATTAAAAAATCTGAAGGCATTAAAGAAATGTAATTAAGATTGTTCAGAAAAAATAAATGTTTCGTTGATCAACAAATAAAAATAAATTTCTGAGAGGAAAAATTCGAAAATTATTAAAAATAAAACTTTTCCTGTATAAATTGATTATTAACTTTTTTTTTAAATTTGTAAACAAATGAAAGTGTTAAATTTAAATTTTTTTTTTACTCATTTACTTTTTATACCTTAAAAATAATTTGTACAATAAACGTAGAACTTTAAACAACAGATTTTTTTATATTTTTCATACATATAAATTGATTTGATAAAAACAAATTGTTTCAGATTTGTAAATAGAGCCTTTCATTGATTGCTATAATAGATTTAATAATTAAAAGAAAAATTACAATTTAAATATTATAAATTATACAACATTATAACGCAAAAAAGATAAATAATCAACTTTTCAATACTGACTTAATATTTGATTATTAAATGTGGCTAAACACTGTTAATATTTTTTGAGAACAGAAAACGTTTTAATTTTCATAATGACATTTAGTTTTTCTTATAACTTTTAGTTTTTATTATAAACATTGCATTACAAATATCACTGGATTATTTTACAATCTTTATGCAAGCAAAAATATAATCTCATCAAAATGCAGCCAATTTTTTTTTTCTGACTACAAAAATAAAAGATGAAATTTATGATACCAAAATTACCCATAAATTTTTTTAAACATTTTTATTTGGAAAAAATTTTTTTCTTCTAATTTTATACGCTAAACACAGAAGACTAAGCTAGTTAAATTATTAATAATGGAAAGCAATATACATTTTTAAATCAGCTGTTATTTTCTCAAAATTACAAACTGTAATAAATAAATAAATATAAAGTAGCATAAAAGCTTTCTCAGATAACTTAAGAGAGGCTTTTGTAGGGTAAAAATGTTTTATTTCTTAGCCCAGACAATCAAAGAAGTAAAGAGAAATATGATGTTTTTCATCTAAGAGAGAATTATTAAGAGTATATGATATTTAGAGTCATGATAATATCCTAGGGCTTTTCTTGTAACATAAAAAAATTAAAAATAGAATCCTGTTATCAAAACAGCTTTTAATTTCATAAGACGAACTTTGCTTTCAAAAGAAATTCGCTTTCTTTCTCAGTCGTCATTATTTTTTTTTAAAGGAAACAATGAAAACTATCTTCAATAAGCAAATTTAATGAATTGTATTTTATAGAGCTTTTAGAAACTTTTTAGATGAAATTTAATAAAACAATCAATAATTACACAATTACACGCCATAACCTGATAGCTTGAATCCTGTATCACGCTAATTGGAGGTCATGATTTTGGGACTTAAAAACAAGACTTTTTTTCGCTTCTTTTTATTCATCGGGCTTAATTTGCAGTTCCTGCTTTATTTATTTTTGGAAAATTTTTCATTGAAAAAAAAAGCTATATATATATATATATATATATTTGTGAGACTTTGACAATGGAAATAACAATGATAAAATTGATTATTTTATATTAAAAAAATAAGCAATTAAACTTTAAGACACTAGTAAAGGATACGGATGTAAATAGGACAAAAAAAAATGGAACAATAAATGGATGCAATTAACTTATGAAGCAGTCAAAAAATGTAGATTGATTTAAAAATCGTGAACAAGCTTTATATTCTAGTCAACAAACGTCAAAACGTAAAAATTTTAATAGGATTATACAAATTAAATTCTTAAAAAAAAATCAGATAAATCATTCTGATAATGAAAAATTATTACACACTTATCTTATATCGTCTTATCAGCAATCAAGAAATAAAAAAAAAATAATGAAAATAGTGTTGCAAAATTCAATATATAACTGTTTTGTAATGTAGATAAAAAAAAAAAACTTTGGAAAACATTTTTATTGTACATTCTGGTTGATACTAAAATAAATTAATAAAAACATAGTGTTAAATAAATTTCATAAAAATGTTACGAAGACTGAATTGTACTAAATTTTTATTTAGCAGCTTGAAAAAAAATTAGCCGCTTAAAAGAGTTTTTGCAAAGGTTAGACACGTAGCAATGAATTATTCTAGAATAAACTAGTCTGAAACTATTTTATTTAATACAAACATATGAGCATAAAAAAAAAAGAAAAGAAAAAAGTTCTTGACCCGAAAAATTCCGGTTTTTAGGAAAATAAGTAATTCTTGCATAAAAAAAAGAATAAATAAATATTTTAATTTCTTTAGCTCAAATTAGCTATCATAAAATGATTATGAGATAATTTTATTTATTATCGTTAACATTAAGATTAATATTTAATATATTATATCTATAATTCTGCATAAGTTTTTTCACAAGAGATTAGGAATTTCATTGCTTAAAGATGCAGTGCAATATGTAATGACATGGGAAAAAAGGTTTACGAACGTACATATATATACGTTCGCAGTTTTCTCCAAATTAACCAAAATTAACTATCATAAAATGATATTCTCCTGTAATTAGATTTTAGACAGTTGAAAAGTGACGCCATTAATATTTAGTCACAGAAAATATTCTAGATTTATGTTAAGCACTAAATAATTAATCATAAAAAATATGCTCGGAGTTATTTTAATTACTTTATCCCAAATTAACTATCATAAAATAATTCTCAGGTTATTTGATTTTGGACTGTGGAAAAATAACTCTGCTCCTTACAACGGGAATCGGCGATGGAAATAAGTTCTCCATTTAAAAGTCGCCTAGAATAAAAAGGACAAAAAAGAAACTAAATAAACGTCAAGAAAAATCATTCAACGCGCCGCTTTGTCACAAGTCATAAAAACTAAAGATATTGATTCCGCGTTTTACGAAACTGCCCTTTTTTATACATAGACAACTCAGAATATGCACATGCACCTTACATTTAAAACAACAGCCCTATATTCATAGCCCTTCAACAGCTTTTCAAATTCTCGCCAAACCGCCAAGTGATATTCAAAGCATCAAAAGAGCGAACTCGATAAATGCGCCAAATATGGAGCCGAGCAGCTGACAATAGAGAAGGAAAAAAAGGGTTGAAAAGAGAAGGCGAAAAAAAAAAAAGGGAGAAAGAAGCTACTCTTGCTCTTCAAGAGAACTTCCTGGATTTTTCTCTTCCCCCCTCTTTCATTGCATCTTTCTCATCCACCTAGGTTTTGCTTCAACGACTGCCTATAGCAGCTGGTGAGGAAAGGGTTAGAGTCTTTGTCTTGAACATAGATGCGCTGCTAAAGTACTTATTATTATTCTACCTTTAGCGCTTGCATTGTCTGCCACGCCCGAAAAGAATCAACAAAAAAAAAAAAAAATCTTTTTAAATTACTTTGCCAAACCACCTAATAATATCTGTATCAAATAATTTTTTCTCATCATTTTTTTTATATTTATTTTTTGTTTAAAAAAAACAATTGAACTGTTCTAAATTGCTGTTTATTCCGTCCGAACACAGCTGGTGGACGAAAAACATCAAAGAAAATTAAAAAAAAGAGAGAAAAGAAAGGGTTAAAGATTTTTTTTCTTCTTACTTTTATTTATGATGATTATTTTTTTGCTCTTATTTACTGAGTGCAGGCTGCAAACACGAGTTTACAATTTTCTATGATAAATGAGTGGAGCAACTGCTGGAATAAACATCTGTATTGATAAGAAATCATCGGAAACGTTTTAGTCCCATGCCCTCTATATGGCCATGGGGTATAAGTTCACAATTTTTATAAACAAAGGACGGAAACTTCTTGCCTGAGAAAATAACCCTTTCCTTGATTATATATTGCCAGAAGATAACTGAAATTAAAATCTAAAAGAACAAATAAAAGGAAATGTAGTTTTTAGTTAGAGATAGCATTTTTCGTTAAAATTACATACTTTTCTGTACCATTAGCCTTTTTGTTAAATTTTATTTCCGGTCGGTAATTTTTTTTTTTGGACAATTTTATATTTCATTTGATTGTGTCTAAAATTTAATATAAGAAATAAAATATAATAAGTGTTCCTAAATTTCAATCTAAGAGGTTATATTATTTTATCGGAGGGGGCAACGAAAGCTGAATTTTCTTTTCTTAATATAATTTTTTTTAAAAAAATCTACAAAAATATAGTGAAAATATCGACGTAGTAAGTTTTACTCCTAGCAATGTAATACAGACCGCTTGTTATGTCAATACAAAAAATAACTGTTTACAGTAGTTACTTGAAATGTTATTATAACAGTTTTACAAGAAAGTGTACAAATATTAAAATAGAAAGTTTTATTCCCAACCCTACTGCTTTTAAGTAAAAGTATTAATTTTACCCGAGGGAACGGAAAAAGTTGAATTTTACCCCCCCCCTTTTTTTAAAAAAAAAATAAATTAATAAATCACACAAAATAGTGTATTAGCATTAACACATTAAGTTTTTTCCTTACAAATGAAAGAGTCCGGCATTTAATGTTATTACGAAAAATTAGTTTTACGCAATATTTTGCTACATAAATAATTTTTATATATTTTAAAATGCATGCATATAAATAATATTTAAAAAAAATACCGTAACTTTTTTAAAATTTTTATTACTGAATTGATTTTTCGTGAATTAAAAATCCGTAAAAAGGATATAGTTTAGCAATGTTAAAGAAGAAAAAAAAAGGGAAAAGTAAATAGCGAGTAAGAGATATACAAGTTACAAAAATTGACTCATTGAATTGCCGGAGACAGATTTATAACTTGTTTTTGACACATTTATAAATTTTTTTTTACCCATTTCTAACTAAAAAAATAATAATTTGAGAAGTTAAGGAAACAATACACGAGTTAGTCGTGAGAAAACTGCATTTATTTACATACAGCCTTTTAAAGACAAAATAGTAGCTAGATTAACTGTCAAAATTTAAACAAAATAATTTAAAAAATTACAAGAAAATCTATCAGAGTTCTGGATTTAATAATAATACATAAAACTGAATTCAACAGAATATAGCATAATCCACAAAATTTAGGAACAAGAGTAAAATAACGAACATTTAATCATGCTAAACCAGAATCTCAAAAACGATGCCATGTTTCTGGAGGTTTGCCAAAATAGAATCCACGTGCCACGCGACACAAATTAGACTTTCAAATCACACATCAACCACCTAGTCAACGGCGTCCGGCAAAAATATGCACCAGCCTCTACTTTTATGCTGTCACCTACAACACAAAAATAAATGTTTTTTTTTTTTCCTTTGCCCTTGCAGAATATTTAAATAAAACCTTCAGTGTTTATTTCTGCGAAATCACCGATGCATTTGACCTCGCGTTAAAAATTCGAATAAATTAAATATTTTTTTTCTAGAGAATAAAATAATATATATATACTTCTTAGATATTTTTTCTTTGTACCTTAATTTCACAAACGGAAAAACAAAGTCAATTTTGATATATACGTAAGATCCTATTTATATAAATACTTTCATTTTTTAAAAAAAAACTGGTTTCTGTTGTTTTTATAATATTTATGACAGTTTGAGGAAGGTATGGGTGAAGAGGGAGTGACAGGATTTAATGTTTCTAGGTAAAACAAACAAAATGTCTGACCCAAGTAAAAAACAAAAGTTTATAATGGCGTGTTTTTTCTACTTTCTCATAAACATAAGCTTTGCTGGTCATTTCAAGCATTTAACTTAATCAGAGTTGGTTTAAATAGTCGTATTTAGAACATATCAAATCTAATTCCTTCATTCCAGATAACATATCCACATAAATTTACCACACCTGTATATACAAAAAAAAAAAAAAAAAAAAATCACTAAGGTCTTCTTTTTTGTTTTAGTCACCCAAGGCTTCAACCCTTCGAATGTATCATGGATGAAATATTGAACCATACGAATGTCAAAAAAAAGGCTTTTTTTTTCTTTTATAAACATAAGTCACTAAATCTTGCTGAACATTTTAGGTATAAAAAGGTGTACAATACCAGAGATGCCAACTTGCTCCGGACAGCAAATATATATTTTAAAGTGGTAGTTTATCAATTGTGATTCCTGGTTTAATAAATTCAATTTAGTAGATTTTTATCCACCACTATTTCCAAATAATTCACCCCTTTGTAGTATTTATGTCATGCTATAACTTTTAAGAAGCAAGCAAAAATAGTCAAATATTTGAAAATTTACTTTGTAATTGTGTACCGTTTTTTTAATAATTTTGGCGTGTCCGGAGCAGTTGCCATCTCTGCAATACCCGTGTACAAGTGGACATCCAAACACAAAAATCACAAAGGTGTTTTTTTTTTTTTTTTTGCGTCAAAGGTTTTAACCTTTCAATAAGTGTGTGGATATAAAAGAAAAAAAACTCCACTTTTTTTTTTTTTTTTGAGGACTTGTTTTTTTTTTTTGGTATTATATGTTTCAACCTTTTCAACGTATCATGGGTGTAATATTACATCTAGTCCAGTTGATTAACTCTTTTTGTAATACAAATTGTCATATATGATTATGATCATCATATATGATTATGATTATGTCATATATGAATATGATTTGTCATAACTATTAAAAATAAATTATAGAATGTTTTAATTCATAAAAAATTATTTTATCCTTATAATTTATTTCATCATCAAAGCTAGCACGAAAATCAAGTGTAGGATAAAGACTTCTAATGAAGACTCCTCTAGGACAGTATTTTTTGACCTGATCTGCCAGTACTTAATTACTCAATCCTGAAAAGTTTTGCAACAAAAATCTTCTGTACTGGATTTTTTTCTCCATCTACTCTAGCAACATGACAGGCTCAGTTCATTCTTATAATGTTAATACTTTTGAGGATATTGGTCTCTTTAAAAATTCTTTAAATTTCTGAGTTATTAAAGTTTTAGAAAAAGGCTCATTTCTTTATAAAATATCTGTATTATATTATAGTCATAAGATTACGTGTTTTTAATTTTTTTTTTTTAATAGAGACCTTTAAGGAGCTAATGCAATAAAAAAAGATTAAAGTAATTTCATGAAAAGCAGCTTAAACAAACTTTCTGTAAGTGCTTTCTTTTCAGAAAGAATTGCGAAGTGTATGAAGATTGTTTTTGTATTTCTTAGAAGATGAACTTTTTTTCTTCTTAATAACTGTCAAAATTTTGTCAACTTTCATAAATTTCGCAAAAAAATCATTTCTGAATGAATGAATCATGCTTTAATACCTCCTAAAATAAAGTTAAAAAAATGATTAAAAAAAAAACAAACAAGAAAATAAAGAACTAAGTTTTCCAAACCATTATCATTAACAATGTTTGATCAAACATAAGTACATCGCTATAAAGATCTAATTGAATAATTTAATTTTATTTAAATAAAAGAACAGTTTAAATAAAACATCAAATAGTGAAATTAATCTATGTTCGTAATTTCATAACTCAATTTCTGAATACAATTTTTACACCTATATTTTTTTTATTTAAAAGACATTCTAAGTTTTTTTAAGAAAAGTGAAGTTCTTAGAAGAGATTAATTTCAAAAACTAGAAATAAATTTATAAATGTCAATGGATTCTGGCGCGTCATGAAGATTTCAGAATTCGAAAGGTGCTTTAAGAATAAACGAAAAAATAATTCAACTGGAAAAAGAGCGAAAAACGCATGCAAGTATTCAGTTATTAAAAAAATATCGTCAGCACTCATACACATTTATTTAAGTCACTTTTTACACACAAAAATTAATCAAGAAAAATCGTTTAATTCAATAGCAAATTAAACAATTATGAAAAAAAATATAAGTTTTAAATTGTATAATGTAAGAAATACTTATCTTACTATCTCTATGTATTATGTTCACAGTTAATTTTGTTGTTTAATTTCAAATATCATACTTAATTTAACCTAGAAGAGGATTTTTTTCTTAGAATTAATCAGAAAAACAAATTTGACAAGCCAATGAAAAGTATGAAAATTTATTTAAATAAAATTATTTACTTTTACAATGTGACATTTATACGTTATTCGAGTGTTATAATAATGGCAACTTTCTAATTCAATAACAAAAATATTGTTGAGCAATTATATTTTCTTTTCTAAATTCCATTGCTATCCACAGTTAGTAGAGTTAAAAAAATTTAATAATGGGTTTCTTCTAGACAAAAACAGATTATTTTGACCAGATTTAACCAAAATTAAACTCATGTGGATAGGGCTTTTTTTAAGCAGTTTTTTACAAACACTGTTGCATCCCTAAAACAGTGTTCAGATATCAGTATAAGCCGTTGAAAAATGGGTACAAAGGAAAAAAAGAAGCAATAAATCCAAAAAAGTCACGTAACGAGATGTGCCATATTAAATAATTTTTCAAATGATTTGCGACTGAAAAAGTAGTAATATATTTCTTCTACTTTACCTTTTAAAAAAAATGAAAAAGAAAAAAACATAACTCATTGAACATTTGAGATTGCATAGTAGTAATGTAAGTTGCATTATAATGCTACCAAATTAGGAGGAGTTAAGCGCACAAGTTCTCAAATAACAGAATCCGAAACATTTTTATCCGGTAACATTGTTTTTAACACTCCACATTTATAAAAAGACTGGAAGTTTATTTTTTAAAAAGAGTATGCGAGAAAAAAACTTAGAAAATTCGGCTGCAACTTTGACAATATAAATAAGCTTCCTGCAACTTAATCATGCGGTCCTTAATATATTCCTGTTGAAAAATTTATCTGTTAACGTCTGTTATCAGTTTGTCAGCAAGGCATACTGAGCAAGTGTACCTAGACAGGTTATTTATAGGACGAAGCAAAATAAAATGCAATAAAAAAATTCTTTTATTTTAAGGAAATTAAATTTATTATGGAATATTTGTTTCCAAAGAGGGAATTTTAACACAAGATAAGAAAGATTTACTGATGCTTGGTTAGTAAATTATAAAAACTGCGTTTAAATATTTTCCTCCTTTATTATTAATAGTATAAACAAGGGGTATACTATAAAAGATTTTTCTTGTTTTTGAAAGCAGAAATAAATGTATTTTTAAATATTAATTTATTTTTTATTACTCGATCATTTCTTTGTGTAATAAAATTAAAAAAATATAAAATTGATATTATACGAAACTTAATTAAAAAACCAAGTACAGCACATTACATATAGCATTTACAAACTATCGGTATAATATTAGTGATTTTTTCTTTTAAAAAAATTAAAGGAGACTCATCTTCACTTGCAGAATTACTTGTATTTTTAGTTTTAAAACTAATCATGAACTACATTCGTTTTTTATATACTGTAGTTAAAGAAATTGTCCCCTAGGAAAAAAATAACTAACACTTAGCATTATTTCACAGTAACTTGACAAACAATAAAACTTTCAAATTGCATTCAAGTCAGTCTTAGAAAAGAAAATTTACCGAGTATTTGGTAAATATGTGTTGCCATTAATAAAAGACTATTTAAAAATAATTTAGGAAAAAAAAAAATTTTTTGTGCCTTTATGATTCTAAAAAATAACCATCCACACTAAACCGGTTTATTTTAATAAATTTAACAGAAAGTGTTGTCGATGTAGTATGTCTTACATAATCCTTATGCGTTTTCGCATATCCTAAGTATAATTCTGGAAAACAGTTGTTTCTTTTTTTTTTTTTTTTTTTTGAATCTATGAAATTGAAGCAGCCGAGTACAATTCAAAAACATTACAAACTTCACACGATATAACCATAAAAAGTATCATTTCTTATCTTTTAAAAACTGTCTCTGAATTTGATAATTCATTCAGAAAGATAAATTATGGAGTAATATCTTCATTATTTATATAAGAACACGTATTGCCCAGACAAAATTTAAATGAGAATTTAAAAAAAAAAAAAATCTGATTTATATCTGTTGAAAATGAATCCATTATGCAATTTTTAAATAAGATTTAATTATTTTTCATTAAATAATAGATGAAAGCAGACACAATTTATGCAACTGGTATGACTCTCGACTATTCCTTTGTAAAGATTTGAATTTAAAGAAAGCTTAATTTATTATCACTAGAACTCCCACTCTCCACTTACATTTTCTTTCCCTATCTTTTTTAGGGTTTTGTATAATGCTAAATCAAGTTCGTTTCGTTAAACAGGGTATTTAATATTTGTTAAAGAAGCTCATACTATCAGGTCAGGACAAAAAAAAATTTTTTTCCTTAGATAATTTTAAAGTAAATAAGTACTATAAAATTTAGGAGATAAGTACTATGAAATTAGAAGTACTATAGAATTTGAAGAATTTTTTTTTTAAAAAAAAGTGGAGGCCCGTACAGTGGTTAATCACCTCTACTTCTATTAATAAGTAAACAGAAAAAAGAAGAAAAAACACGTCGGGAAAATAAAGAAAAAAATACGATATCTATTAATAATCAGTGAGACTAATCAGTAATTTATATTTTATGCGTAGTAGGAAAAAAGAAAAACCTCATTTCCTCTGAACTTCTCACGAAAAACACAAGTCGGGTGTGGCAAATAATGCATGCAATTCAGTAAGCAGATTTATTTATGACAATATTTTGCTTGACAGCGATAATTATTCTTTTTTCCTACTTAAGAGCGTTTCTTTTTTTGCATCAGCCTCAGATGTTTGTATTGCTCTCAACAATAAAAAAAATTAGAGATGACCCGGAAAATTGAATCTTAAGCACGGTCAAGTATAATATTTATGCAAAACAGTATGATTTTCGATTGAATAAATATTATATAAAATATTAGGAAGGAAATTTAATGCGCTCCAATATAAAAAAAAAATATGTATTTACATTTAGATTTTTTAAATTAAATTTTAAAATATTTCTAAAAGAAAGCCTAGGACAGTTCGCATGTAGAATGATTGATGTAAAATTTTGCTATGAAGTGGAGACAACTAATAATAGTGGATTTCATAATTTTTTCACTTTATTTATGTAACTTCTGTTAAAGATAAGATATTTTTAAAAACATTTTAATAAAATGATGGTATATTAAATGAAAAATGTTTTTGCTATCAGGGTTTAATTTTTAATCATCCGATAACTATACGCATAATTTGCGTGATCTACCATAATACAATCTTCTAAAATTTTTGATATTCGATGAGAAAATTTACTTTATAATCAATGATGGACAGAAACCGCATTTAGCAGTTTTTCTGCTCTTAATGTTACGATTCTCACTCCGTATAACATCATCTTATAAACATCAAAAAGCTAATGTAACAAACAATAGACAAATTTGCTCTCGTAGAAATATTTTTCTGAGAATAAAGCAAATTTGTGTAAAAAAACACGTATGAAATTGTGTAAAAAACACGAAAACCTCCCATGGTTAGGCCGGCAGTAGTAAGAGAATTTTAGCTAGATTGCTTGGAAATTAAATTTAGTGAACTAACGAGTAAGAAACACGCTTCTTAATAAAAAATTTAGTTTAAAGTCACCAATGACAAATTTGACCCATACATCTTAAACATAAATCAACTTAAACTGAAAATGTGATAGTTTTTTTTCTTTGAATATTATAAAAATAAAAAGGGTTTCTTGCTGTTTTTGAAATAAAAGCTACCTTCAAAAAAAATATTTACAAATTTTTGTAAAAAACGATTGGCTCGGTTTTAACAAGTGATTTTATTTATTAGGAAATTAACCTTCAATGATGTCTAAATAAGTAATGGCATTATAATAATATATTATTTTTAAGAAAATGCTAATGTTTTGTTGGTAACTGTTGTGCATTATGCATCGATAAAATACTAATTCAACAATCTCATATGATAAAAACATTACATTTACTCATTACTGTGAGAAATTTAGTTTGGTTTGAGAGTAATACACATTTTCCTTGTTATCTTTGAATACCTTGGAATGATTTTATAAACTTTGAATAAATATAAATTCTATATATCTAACTTTGTATCTAATTAACTGTCATATTAATTTGGTTAAAATAATTTTCAGATTTTTACTTCTGAATTTGTATCTTGAGCGGACTTAGTCTGACTTCAGCTGAGCATATCCTGAACGGACATGTCTTCAGAAAACATAATTTGAGTGTCCCAAAGATGCCAATTTTTACCAAGATTTCCTTGATTTAAAAATCACACAAGAGCAAAGTATGTCGTGCCTAAACCAGTTATTTAAGCTTCATAAAGAAACTGACGTAATACATGGATTTACAAAACTACAGCCATTTTAATTAATGGTTTTCTGGTTACTATAAATCTAAATATAGTTGTGTCGAACATATATCAGTGCTACCGAAGTCCGGGTACCCGCAAGTGAAATTATTACCGGACAATGGAAATCTGGCCGGTACCGAGTTCATCCCCATAAGAATTAAATCCTTAGCGAAAATTTTTAAATGAAATTTTGATCCTGCAAGATGATTTATAAGATTGCAAACATGAAAGGGAATTTGCATAGCATGAATTTCAATTTAAATTTTATAAGCAGTAAGTGATTTAAGTTATGAACTTAAATTATATTTGAGTGAGAACAACATTTTCCCCTGCCGACAATTCATTGACAATTTTAAAATACAAAAATTTCTTGTAAAAATTGTAAGGAATGAAAATGCTGTTCTTATAAGTATAATACAGGTGCAAACAATTTTAATTCAGTCTGTCAGTCAGGGTATGAGCCATTGACTAATCTGAAAGTAACTTCATTGAGTGCCTCATGATTGCCAGAGAATAAGTACTAGTGCATATTTATTATATCTGGTCTGCACAGAAAATGTCCTCCGTGTCCTACAAAATAATTTTATTACAGGGTAAAATGGGCTCGACGCTTGATTTTTCAAAAAAAGTTTTTGTTACTATTTTTTATTAGTAGAACTTTTCGTTTGAAATTTTCTGACGGATAAAGCATAATTCAGAACAAAATAAAGACGGTGAACAGTATGTGAATGAGTTACAATAAATTACGATGACAAAAGTGAATACAAAATAAAATTTTATTGTCATTTTTCAACGTCAAAATTAATTTCAATAGAAAATTTTGAAGCAGTTCGTAACAAGCAAATCAAATTCAATCACACAAATAAAAAAAGTAATCAAAAACATCAGCTCCATTAAAAAAAAAAAATCAACGTTTCATTAGGTACACAAAGTAAATTTCAAAATAATAACAAATAATTGAAAACACATTAATTTCACAAGTAAATAAAGCAAGTTATAGCTATTGAGAAAATATTAAGAAAAAAATTATCAAAATATACAGCAGCTATATTTGAAAAAAAAAAAAATCTCTATTATTTACGGAACAAATAAATTAAGAAATAAAAGCTATAAAGCAATAAGCTTTGCTAAAGTAAGTAAAAAAAGATACGAAAAAGTACCTACCAATTATTACACACAATGCCTTAAAAAAAAAAATACAGATTTTTTTTTCTTCCCCCTTTTATCAAGTTTACACTTACTTTTCAAGATCTAAGCGTTAGAAAAGAATGTAGTGGGGGATAAAAATAAAATTTCAAAATAGATAAACTGTAGTGTGGTAACAGATAACTGCTAAAATTTAGACAGATGAAATACAATAAAATGGTACAGTTTGCTCATTGCAATAATTTAGACTTAGGAAGATGGAATTTGACTGTTAATATCTTTTTGGTAACAATATTAATTTTATGTCAGTCACCATATGTTATCTACTATTCTTAGCGGTTTATTATTTTGATTATTGTCATTTTACTGGTCATAAAAGATTACGTACCCAGTTATTTAAACTGGATGATGCATCTTTTTTTTTTATCACAACAACTTGATGTCAATATTCAGAAGAGCAAATTATTCCACTGAAAAAAATGTACATATCAACAGTAAAAATAAAAAAATTACTATATATAACCACTATCGATTAGCCTCCCACGTCTCATTTTAAAACCGAAAAAAAAAGTAAATAAAAAATAAATAAATCCCAGAGTAGAAAAAAAACTAAGAAAAAAAAAAGACTGGTGTGTACTGCAATAACAAAATCCCGATCGATATCTTAGTTCTGAGTGCCGTCTGGAATTCTATTTTATTTCCCTTCATTAGTTAGAACATTTTTTACTCATACCCCTCTCTCCACCACACAGACTTAAAAAAAGAAGAAAACAAAGAGAAAAAGTATAAAAAAAAAATTATAGACTAGTGTATATACTTTTATATGGGCGCGAGCGATTTTAACTTTTTTCCTCGAGTCTAGTTTTTTCCTCGAAATCATGAAAGCTTTTTTTTATATCAAAATTTTTTTGCTCATTCCAAGAAATATTAAATTGAGACTCTTTCTTATATACGGCCGGGATATTATTTTTGTTCATCGTCTAGACAGTTTTTGGTTGTTTTTTTCCAAAGGGATGTAAGCAGACGTCTAAGAAAAACGAAGGTCGTAAGATGAAGTTGTATAAGAAGAAAAACCAGACATAGAAAAAGCAGAGCAAAAAGCATTGCCTACTCCCCCCTTACCATTCTCGATTCCAAGCATGAAACATAAGAACAAGGAAAGAGTAAAAAAAAAGTTATCAAGGAGAGGGGGGAAAAAAACAAGGAAAAGCCGTCGTTGAAAAATTGCACAACGTATAAAGAATTGTTGGCGCCAGTTATTTCAACATGTTACAGCATCTCCTCAGCTTTGTCCTATTTAAAACGAAACTATCAAGAATAAATTAGTTAAAGAAAAATAAATATAACATATGCAGATGTTTATTTTTTTTTTCACTAGTAGGAAATTAAAAATCAGAGAAATACAACTAAGCAATCTGTTTTATTTTACTAAACATTTTTTTAAACGCTTTTAAAAACTAATATCCTTATCAACTTAGAAAAGATGTGATGTTTATAAAAGAAGATGGCCAAGGAGGGATTAAAAGTAGCTCTACGAATCTTCAAGGAGGTAAAGACAAAGCCATTTTTAGGCTTAAAAACTCTTTCCACACCATTATTGTTGTCTCCATGGAGTAAGAGCAAAAAAGCAATCAAGTTTCCGATGAAAACAGAAGTTTTCCGTTTAATTAGGCAAGGTTAAGAAAATCATAACAAAAGAAACCCCCCCCCCCTTTTTTTTTATCTAAAATGGTTTTGTAGCGCGCAAAATCAGAAAAAAAAATCTTAATAATTTCGGATATAGAGATTGGATCTTGTGATATTAGATTCGAAACTTAAATGTGCTAATTTGTGTAGGCGATATTTTAAGAAAATGTACTTTCACAAAAATGCACTTTCTGTTAAAAAACATTCCTATGGTAGATACTTTACCATCAAAATAAAAGATGTGGTCGTATTCTAGAAAATAAGGTCACAAAAGTTTAGTCAAGAGAATAGTCGAAAATTTGAACCCCTTAATGTTAATTTTATTTTTTACGCAATTTGTTCTATCATTGGAATTACATAAATAAACCAAAAACCTTTTTACGCACAATTGTAAAATTCATTTAACTAAAATTAATTTCAAGTAAAAACTTATTTTTTAAGCTTATTATTTAATTTAATAATGGCCGAAAAAAATTTAAATTAAGTACACAGTTTTTTTAAATCTCATTTTAAAGTGAATTTCAAATAGCAAAATTTGCGAGAAAGAGAAAATAGTTTAGATAATAATTTTGGGGGGAAAAATTTTCAAGAAAGTTTAAATTTCCATTTCTCAGGAACTATTTAACCGATTCCGTTTAAATTTTGCTATCTTATTGAGTAACTGGCGTTGAACAGTAAACAAAGTTCTGAGTTCTATCAATGTTCAACTCCATAGCCTTGTAATTTTGAACCCAATCTAGAACAAGGGAACTCCTGGATCACGCATTAAAACGAACTAGCCTTTGTGATGAAGTTATCACAATACCCTCAGTTTTTAACCTTTTGGCATTTGCCTAAATTTATAATATCACTTTTGTGACTGTTTTGATGGAACTAACTCGCATTTACGTTACATGGAGAAGAAAACCTCCCACGATTTGCCTAATAGTAATGGAAATCTAAGCAATGATTCGTCTATCATTGATTATCTTTTTGTGCCAGCATTGTGGTCGAAGCAAGTCTGAGCAGAATTCATATAAACAGCCAACACTGGGATTCGAACCTTGTTCACCTCATTGAGAGGCTAATGCTCGCTCCCGCGGATCAGATTTTATCATTTAAAATACAGTTTAAAAAGTAAAAAATGATGTATTTAACAATTTAATTATTTTCAATTTTATCAGTTTAGTTATTAAAAGCATTCCCGCAACAAGTCGTTGTTGGACAGGAGGGTCACGAAGGTTAAGGCTCCACAATTTCATGATCTACGTCATCTGGTCAGCACTACGCACAGGCCGCCAGTACTTCCCAGACAAGCTGGTACCCATCGCACTCTGAAACTGAGTGGACTTTAAGCCACCACTGAGGATCAAATCCCGTCCTTCACTATGGCAGATCGGAGCCTTAACTACTGAACCATCACAAGAAAAAAAAAATTTTTTTTTTCCCCTTATGATTCGCTTAAAGATTTTCAGACATAGTGAAATACGAAAAAGCTGAAATTAATATTAGGTGGTTATAACTTTTGGCATGACTTAACATAATTTTCAGAGATCTTATTATGAGGGCTAAAAACCCGTATCCGGCAACAACAAAAAAGTATGTTTATTCACGTACGTTTGTTGTGTCTTGATTTCATCACTTGTAATACCGTAGGCCAAAATTTATCAGAATATTTAAATTTAGCCTCTTTAACTTTTAAGATAGCATCTAATTGTGAATATTTGATCATTAAATCAGAAATTAAGGTGTTTCGTGCTTTGTTTTGCAACTGTACAAGCATTTTGTTCAGAAAAACTATCTAAAAAGAAATTTCATTGCATCAGCTTTTTCCCTCTAAAACAATCGACTATTAGTCGAAACAGACAGTGTCAAAAAAGTAGCTCACCTCGCAAGGAGAAATAATGAAAGAAATTGAGCTGCATAGGGAAAAAGCATTCGCGATGATTAATGATTATTTTGTAGTTTGATAATAACTAATATATCATCATCAGATGGCTTTAATGCTTAGTAGAGCAATTTCAGAACAGCAAAAGAAATTTAAGGATATTATGTAACAAAAATAAAACATTATACAAGGCCAAAAGAAAACTTGAGTAACTAAAATGTTTGTGAAAAGCTTTAGATCTTTATCGTAAGCTACAAGGGCTACCAGAAAATATTTTTCTCACCTACTAATTAAATAGCATAGGTTTAATTCAGAACATCAACTTGATCTAACTGAAAGGACATTTTAACGACTCCTGCAACACACCATAATAATAGATAATGTTTAAATTTTAAATAGTTTTAAGGAGAATATTTCGTTTTAGCTATCATTTCACTTTTAAATTGTCATATCAAACTTGGAAGAAATTTTTTTTTCTTACTACAAATATTTTGCTTCTCTACACTTAGTTCAAAATTGATTTAAAATAACACAATTTTGTTACTCATAATAAACATCGAAAAAACTATTTATGAATGTCAGCAAAAAAAAAAAAAAAAAAATGTTCCCATAGTAATAACAATTTACTACTACAAAATATGTGTTGGCATTTATTTTCACTACCACAACAAGCTTTTTTAAAAAAAATCAATTACTATAAATAAAAATTCGAATCCCTTGCTTAAGTAATTTGTTGATTTAACCTTACATTCAAAACTAACAAAAACTAAAATATTCGAACATAACGTAAAATTATAAAAAATACGTATATATATATCTTTTAAATTTTTTATTATTTTTATATTTAATAATTATTTAAAAAATTTTGAATTCTTAAGTACACCATTTATGACACTTTAAACTATATAATATCAATTTAAACGGAATTTAATGAATAGAAAAAAGATAGGATAAAAATACGACTTTCTTGATTCCCCCCCCCCTTTAAATTATAAAAAAATTGAGTGAAGACAACGCAAATTTGCTTCCTTCATAAATTTAAAACAATATGTTGAATTAAAACAGATTAATTTAAATAAGCAATTAACATTTTAACTAGACTCTAAAAATTTAAAGAAATGAACTTCTCAAAATATGAGATAAGTCTTCAATATACCAAGATACATAGCGTTAAATAAGTCCATAATATTTTGCTAGTACACCCCTCTTCCATTTAAATTACTTTCTTCTTAAAATATTCTTTCTTAGCAAAAGCAAATATAAGGGAGAAATGCAATAAAATATCGAACTTCCCACATCAATGGTGAATGAACTCAAGAAAGGAAGTGAAACAAGAGGAAACGATATAGGGATGTTATAAAGGGAGAGAGGGACCAACGAACCTACGTGTTTGCTACCTGGCTAAAAGGATCCCCTTTTTTATGGAGGGGCTCTGACCCTAGAAGGGGTTTTCGGCTCTAAAAACCTGCGCTCCGATACACGAGGTATGAGTTCGTGAAGGCAATACGTGCACAGAGTGAAGAGTAAAAATATGGAAGGTGGGGGGAACCGAACCCTGGAAATGCCTATGGAATAGAAGGGTACTGCCCTTAGTTGCACAAAAGGGTTGAATATAAAAAATAGAGGGGTGAACTGTGTGAAAGTGAACGACCTCAGAACTTTCTTCCACAGAACTCTCAAACTTTCCCTTTTAGTTAAAAAAAAAAATCTAATGACGAAATAAATATGAGTAGATAAGAAGGTATATTTTAGACTTAAGAAATTTTTTAGAACTTATAAATAAATTAGAATTTAACATAATTTTAATTTTATATCAGCTATCAACATAAGATTTCGTACAGAATATTTTTGAGTCCTAACAGGAAATGCATACAAGATAAATAACTATTTAACTAACATTAATGTAACACCTAAGAAAACAAAACTGTGTTCAGATAATAATTTATTAAAAAAAAATTAATTAAAAATTTAAAAAAGAAATATTTTGAATACTTTATTCAACATAACGTATGTCAGATTTATGACACCTAAACAGGAAATGTATCCCTCAGCTACACATTAAATAACTATTTTACCAATTTTAACATAACAGCTAATTTCTTTTAAATGAAGACCAAAACGGTCACTTAAAAACATTCATAAAATTATACATATATTATGAAACATATAATAGATAATTATTTTATAATAAATCATTTTATTTTAGTCTCACTAATAAAAAATACTTCCTCAATCACTAACGCAAACAACCGCCAACAAAATTGTGAAATAATCTCGCTAAAAATGTCGCAAATTAAATGCAAAAAATTGCCGAAAATTAATGATTTTTTTCGGTTCTAAATGATGCATAAAACGTAACAGAATACTAGTAATTAAAGACAATAACTGCAATCGAAATTAATGCCAAACATCAACAAGACTGGAGCTACGGAAGATAATGGAGAATTAAAATGTTGCTTTAGAACAATGAATTCCTACTACAAACAGCCATTTCCGGTAATTAGTATGGGAAACCTAATCGGTTTTCAATTACCAAGTTGTAAAAACCCACCATTAGGAGAAGATTAACCAATCAAATCTCAAATGCACAATGCACTATGTTAAGTAGAAATATTAAAATATATAAACAATAAAAGACATTCTCCATTAGAAATAGAAACACATCATGAATGAAATACAAAATGGAAAGAAGAAAAAAAAAGGAAGTTATGAAACAATCTTGATACAAAGGAAATAAATGGATCATTCGCTCTTTAACATAAAAGGAAGACACACTAAACTGTCCGAAAAATCTGATCAATGTTGAACCATAATATTGGTAACTTAAACCATATTAAGGGTCAAATTCGCTTCACCTTTCTTGGATATTAAACTACACTATGCTTCTGGGTAAGTTGAATTACACGATCGTATAATGAAGTCAAAAAAGTACGCTAAAATAGATTAACGTAGAAACATATTAAAATTACAGCAAATTAGCACGATATTAAGGTCTAGACCCGCAAATTTTCTTAACAGTTTAGGTAAGATAAAAAAAAAAAAGTCAGTCAAAAGTAAGATATAAATAAAAACGAAGAAAAAAAATAAGTAAAAATAAGCGAGTGTATTATATATAATGCTCGGATTCCATCCTTTTTTTTAAAAAAAAGAAAAAGAAATTAAAATAATAACTAGTTATTAAATAATGGAATGTTTCTATGATTAAATTTTAATGCATTTTACTTCACGAGTTGACATTGGCTCAAAACAGAAACTTACTAAGACAATCCATCATAAATATATAATAAATTCTAAATTTAAATAGCATCTTTACTTGTTGTGTTGTCATAAAGCAGAATAATTTAAATACATTGCCCCTTAGAGATATAAATAATAATTTAACTTCATGGTATAATCAAACGTAAAAACGTCTGACAGTATTAAATATTTATGTAAGCTAAAATGAAATGACTTTCACAAGAGGATTAAAATGATACCCAAATCCATTAACAATAATGCAAAGCCAGAAATACTCAGCCACCAGTTTCGGTAAATTTAAACTAAGGTTAATGATTCCGAGTTCTCCCTTCAAAAAACAATATTGTTTCAGAAAGCAAAAAAATTTTAAATAAAAATGAGATTAAACTTTATAATTGACTTCGAGTGTGTAATAAATTAAAAAGCAATTTTCCTTTCAAAAATTATTGAAAAATTACAATGCAATAATAACACTATGCCAAGAACTATTTACACTTTTCCCGTTATTTTTGATGAATATAGTTGAGTTTAGCAATATATTCTGCATTCTAAGTGACCCCAATTTTAATAGACGTGGTCATTATTTTCATGAACAAATATATGATGCATTATATTTTAAAATTAGATTTATTTCAATTAATTATTCAAAACAATATTTAGATATTTCAATTTAAAGTTATACATTTCTGTCATATACAATAGGATCTAATATTACAAATAAGTTATCGAAGCAACCTGTTTTATACTAATTCAAATGCAAATTAACAACATCTGAATCATGTATACTAGTGAAATTTTCACAAAGCAGTACATACAAGGGCAAGAGTTGTGATAGTTAATAAATTTTTTTTTTTTTTTTTTTAACACTTGGCTTTTGGTACTAACTAAAATTCTAAGGTTAGAAAAAATATTTTTAGTTTACTGAAATCTTTTTAAGATAACATATGTTCAGCATTTTGAAATATATGTATATAAAAAAATATGAACAAACCTTTTAAACCTTATAAAAAAAAGTTAAGTATTTGGATTAAGGAACTAGTTAATAGTGCCTTCATAAACATAAAAAAAATGACTAAGATACTTTAAATAAATAATTAAAAGTAATAAATAAAATCTCAAAATTTTTAGCACCAGCTTAATTTGTTAACAAAATTAAATTATTATACTCAGTATTACAAAACTCAATCCATCTCTTAGTTATGGTATACCAACATGCATGATATGAGAAGATGAAATTTTTATTTTTATAACAAACATGTTAATTTTGCTGAGTTTTGGCCTAGCCTATTAATCTCTCATTGCCCAATGCATTATGCATAATACAACTTATAACTAAACTTCCCGAATACTTTTTAAACCCCCCCCCCATAAACACATTCTTCGAGATGTTAACAAAATCAGCTTATTTGCTTAAAAACTGAGAAAATAAGGTTTAAACAATTATCTATGCTGTTCTTTTAATTCGAACTGAAGAAAACAAATTAATTTGACAAATCTGACTTTCAAAGTATATGTATCCTATTAGTTTACAACAGATAAAATAAGTATTTCTTTATAACAGCTCATTTAAGTTTTTCTTAGTTCATTGCTGTAAAAAATAATACTATGTGATACACTGGGTTTTAAAGGACAAAAGGCAAGTCTAAATTTTTTCATTTTCACTTGTGTTCACTATTGCTAATAATTATGGATCAAACTTTGTGCTAAAAAATGAAAATTTTAAAATTTTTCGCTCATTCCTAGCAACACAAGGAAAAAAAATTAGCCTAGATGTAAATTTTACATAACCTGGATGAGTTTTGTGTTTTTACCTTAAAATATAATTTAATGCAAGAATAATCCATACATAAGTATACTTAAAACAGCTGAAGAATCTTCAGCTGAACAAACTTTCTCAGATAGTGAGTCACAAATATGAGAAAATATCCCTTTGCATGAAAAAAAAAAATGAAATAAAATTTTAACTAGTAAAAATTATTTCCAGTAAAAAGTCTACAAATAGCAGGGTTTGAAAGCTCCTTAATTTTAGCTTCTCAAATAGAGAAAGAAGCTTTCAAGCAAATATTTGTCACCAGTTATAATTTTTTTCTCTATGTTGTCAGATAATGTGAAAACTCTGTTAGCCAAGAGAGCACTTATGGCCTACAGCATCTTTGCTGTAATGATCTGGTTAAAAAATATTTCATACATAAATTGATGGCCACCTAAAAAAATGCATGTCTGTAAATATCTTATATTTTAAATGCAGACCGTAATAAAGATGTATAAAACATTCTTTTAAAAGACAATCAAAACATAGTTATAATTAAAATTTTGATCAAAATTTGTAAACTTCAAAAAGAACAAATAAGTTTTGATTAAATAAAAATGTATCATAAAAATATGCTTTGTAAATTTTATATGCCTGCCATGATAATTTAATAAAATTATTTTTAGAAGTGAACAAATAGAAATGAATCTGAATATAAATTTTGAATACAGACTTAGATTGACTTGTAATATCTTAAGAGTTAAGAACCTTATAAATTTGAAAAAGTGTTTTATAGTTATCACTAGGAAAAATAAATAATAAATATTAATTTTAAAAGCATTATTTTCATGTAAAAGGGAGGGAGAAAAAAAGAATTTTAATTCGAACTAGTGAAGATAAAAATCTTCTCAGTTTCCTTAATTTCAACACTTTGTAGATTTAGATGCATAACTCTTTATATATAATTATTTAAACCCAGTTTCAAACCAGGTATAAGGTAATAAAATAAATGGAAGAAAAAAAAACTCCCTATATTGTTATATGGTTGATCTGTGCTGTTTCAAGTTTGTTTTTGAAAGAAAGCAAAAATAAATATTTTAGTATGATCAAGAAAAAGCTATATTTGATCAAATGAGAGAGGGAGTAAAATATATAAATAAGAAATGAAAGTATAATGGAAAAGCTAATTTTGGAAAAAAAAAAGGTAAATTTTATCTTGAAAAAAAAAGGGGGGGGATTTGATCTTTTAAAAATATAAAACCTTTAGTCATAGAACATAAAAGTATTTTTTACTTTTAAACAACACTTTCCACCCATAAATTTCAAAATGCTGGAAACATTCATAAATTTAGAATACACATAACTATGAAAAAAAATGTTTATGGAGGACCAATGGTGCAATCTTTGTTAGACCAGAAAACAGTGAATTGTTAGACAATTTGCAGCAACCAGTTTCCTGAAATGTATGTTAGGCTTTTTTTTTATCCAATGTGCACCAATTAAAATTTGCTAACCATAAAGATACAAAATATATATTGAGTGTAGAAAAATTCATAAGATTAAAAATATGATCAAGCATTTTATGACCTAAAACTATGAAACAGGTAGTATACTTTAATACTTTTCAAAAATTAATCTGCCCATAAAAGTAAAGATTTAAAGACTTTTTTTGGTCCTAGAAAAGAATCCCCCGAGGGGACAATTTTAAGGTTAAAGACCTTATATAGGAAGAGGCATATTAAAATATTTTTTTTTTTAAAGAAACTTACAAATTAATTTATCCATGGAATTATTCAATTAAAATATTTTCAAATCAAGAAATTTATGAAAAAGAAACTGAATTTTTTAAATTTTAACCAGGGTGTGTTGATTTAAATCAACTGATTTTATATATATATATTGATTTAAAAAGTGTGCAAAACAGTGATTTAAATTATTGATACTTTAATTACTTCTTTTCTTAGTTTTAAAATTTATTTGAAATAAATTGCTGCATTAATTAATTTTGGCTAAGGAAATTACTTTCTTTCTTGGTATGTGTTAAATTCCAACACATTTGAAATTACATTTTTAAAAATCTTCTGATTCTTGAGATTGAAAATACAAATTAAAGTAAACATTTATGTATTTTTTCCTCATAATTTGTTTACAGTATCTTTGACATTAAAAAATTTTCTAAAACGAAATTTTGTGAAAAAATTTTTTAATGAGTACGTAGACTTTAAAAAAAAAAATTTCCGCTAACTTATCTATTTTGATATAGGATTAAAAATGAATATTTTAAGATAAAAATATAAATTAAATATTTATTTATTTTTTGACGAATGACTACATTTATAAATACAATCTGCTACATTTATTTTGTCATTTTAAAAATCAAGAGGGAAAAAAAAGAAACTACAATTTTAAATTAAAATTATACTTTGGTAATTGAAACTTTGTTTTAATAGTTAATGTGTTCTTTAAATTCTCTATTTCATCTAGTCTTTAAATTTCAATCACGCATTGGTTTCAAAATGGTGTCTATGCATTCAAAGCTATGTATTATAATGAAAAATTGTTTTAGGTAGTTAGAGCTTCTAAAATATTGTTATAATATAGTTTTAACATTAATTTAATATTGATTAAACATTTAAAAAGTTTTTTTAGTCATAAATCAAAGTTCTTACAGTGTATTTGAATTTCAAAAAAAAAAAACTGATTTAAATCAAAAAAATCTGATTTTTTTTATTTTTAAAAAATGAAAAAAATCATGAAACCTAAAAATCATAAGCCAAAAATTTCAGATTTTTTAGTATTTCTTCTAAATATTAAGACATTAAATTCATTTACAAAGTGTTGAGGATGATCCAAAAACCCCATCCAATATATATTTTTATGGAAGAAATCGGCTTGTGATTTTTTAAAGCAAAATAAAAAAAAAAATTGTTTAGCAATATAGAGTACATTTAACATATGTCTTAGTTGTAATAATGTGAGAATATTTATTGACACACGATACTGGCATACTAAAACACTGAGGAAGTCTAAAAAGAGTAAATTGAAAATTGAGTATTAGATACATGTATTTTAAAACATTAATCAAATGACAAGATACACCCTTCAAAATATAAATAAGGAACAATAATGCTGAGCAGGTCCGACACAAATCTATATAATAGAGAAAATTTACTGGTTTATAAATAACTTGTAAAATTAATTTCTAAATTTTTTAATCTGAACTAAGAAAATGAAGGGGAGGGGTTATATCCAGTTAATCTTGGGGGTATTTTTTCGTCATAAGTGATTTCTTGGCTAAAACATTTGACTATAATAATTTACTATATCAACAATATTTTCAGCGGGGAAAAAAACATTCAGCCAAATATAGGGGTTGACTAAATGAACTAGGATCAAATTTAATGGTCACAGACTAATGGACCACTATTGATTTTAAGCTCTGATAACCCTAAATGAGAAACAATTTCTACTTAAATTAATGAAACAGTCATAACTCCTAGGAATCCCTTGTAAATAAATTTGTTTCACACGATTATGCTTATATTGCCAAAAAAAACAAATCCAGCTTTTTTTTTCTTTATATAGGGATGCAATTTTTTTTATTACTTTGGGGTAATAGAATTAAACAAATTAATGAGTGTAAATTTAATTACATATGCTGCAGCAATTTACTGTATTGCTTTAAAATTATTTGACTTTACAGGTAGAAGCAACTAAACTGAAAAATAAATATCACTTTAACTACAATTTTTTAGATAATATGTTTTCCCTTAAATTATTCCTTCTTATTCAAGAAATAAAACATACTTGTAGCAAATTTTTAACAAAAAATAATAATAAATACAAAGAAAAGGTCTCTTTAACACATATAAATTAAAAAAAAAAAATAGGCACTTTAATATTCGATCTACCACTTGCTAAACCATAATATTTTTTACTAAACACCAATCGATAGAAAAAATGTTTTTATAAAAAAAATTTCGTCAAATTACAAAGTTGCACAGAAGATTCTTTAATTTAAGGTAAGCTTAAACCTAAGCTATCTACCAAAAACATGTATGTTCATGTATAAACATAACTTGTCCACAAGTCATGTATAAACATAACTTGTCCATTGGCTATCATTTACACAGGATTTACACATAAGTACATTCATATTCATCAGATACATGCATGCATATACACTCATATATTGCCTAACCTCGAAAAGAAATTTTATTTACTAAAAACCGTGGAAAAAACAATTTAGGTGCTTATAATATCCAGAAGACAAATCTGGATGCTGCATAAAATTTCCATCTTGCAAACATAAAGATACTATTCATTCCAAAAGTGGTATGATATTAATAGTTTTAAATGGGAAATGGTTTCATAATTAAAATTGAGCAACACAACCATTAAATGACACAAAAATCAAACTATCTGCTAAAACAATAAAAATTTTTATGAAAACCATGACATGAATAAACATATTTTTAACAAAATACTATTGCTTATAATATTCTTTAAAAGCACGCTTTAGAGCTTGATTCAAAAGAGGTATATTATTTTTCGTTTAACGCACAATAAAACAAAACAAATAGTGCGTTTCAGCTAAAATAATCCAGCTTTACATTATCTTACTTGAGAAATAAAGTAAAATTGTGAAAATAAGACATGCAGCATCGAGAAAAAGGTTTATTTCACTTTTTTTTTGCATTTTATTACCTATGTATGTTTACACAAAAAAATTAAAAAACATTGTAGATATTTAATACAGCCTATAATTTTATCATTTACTACATGCAGATTGAAATAAAAATACATTAAATTTAAAGGATAACAACCAGGATAAAAAATAATATTCCGCTTGACATATATCTCACATGTAAGCAGGTACTATATTAACGTTGCACTAGAGCTGCACAATGGGCCATTGGCGATGGTCTGGAAAACATCCCTGAGGATGATCCGAAGACATGCTATCGCAATTGAGATCTCCTGCTTTGGTAGCCTGATGCTGCACACGAAGTTGAGCACTTTACGGCAAACAGTTTAATGAGGACAGATACTGTGCACCCTTGGTCCCTACACAGGCTGATTAAAGTGGCCACCAATCTACTTACTGACCGCAATCAGTAATGCTTGACTTCGGTGCTCTACTGGGGCCAGTGTCTTTAAGATCAGTCCACTGCGGGACTGGGGATATTTCCGTATACAAACTTGCAATTTAAAAAAAAACAAAAACTTGAAGATATTTGCCCAGGGGATGCAACAAGTTAGACATTGAATTAGTCCCTTTCTGTGATGTTTCTTTTAGTTTCTCGCGGGATGCTGCCCGGAAGTTTCCATGACTTGGCGATCATTTTGCCACATATCAGTATACAGAAATCTCCCCGCAGGACTATATCTCACATGTTAACAAGTTAAGCACTAAATTTTCTTTTAATTTTAAAAAGTCCTTTTAGGAGCATAAAAAAATACCATTTTACTATTTACAAAGTGAAACTAGAAATAAAAATGTATTTCAATGGAAATAATTCCATTTCATTATCTGCCACACCAGCTACACTCGCCTAATGGATACTAAACTTGCAAATTTAAAAAAAAACATGCAGAAGTTTACCAGTCGGTGGTTACCAATTAAACCAGTCAAGTTATTTTTTTTTCTGTGATGTTTCTCACAGGACTGCCTGGAAGTCCCACGACATGATCATTCTGTCTCCGATCACGATGCGGAAATCTTCTCATTTAATTTATGGGGTAATAAACAGGGTAGGTATACAATAACATTTTGATTTTGTTAGATAGTTTACACATACTCGATAACAAGTAAAATCAAGAAAAAAACTAGATTAATATAAAGTTTGATTATATACAGCTCAACAATAGTTAACATAGTGCATTTATAAACGAGATGAATCCTATTACATATTTTTTTTCATAACTCATGTTTAAAAAAAAAAAAAAATGGGAGAAAAATACTCTGATCTCGGGAATTTAACACTGAACTCAATTTCATTGATAAATAGTTCTTGTTCACGACATGGTAGGTAAATAATAATGAAAACTGCAAGTGCAACATGACCTTTGGTTTATATATTCATAGACCAAAATTATCTAAAATGTGTACTAATATATAGTTAATGAAATTGTAATATTCTCGACAACTCAAGTTACTTGACACGATCTATAACAACCGCAGTTTAAAGTATGAAAAAATTTATGGCAGTACAGGCAAAAAATAACAAAATTTTTAAGCATAGATATGATCGTGATACGTATGTTTGTAAATCAAAAATTATTTCAAATGTGAGTAAAAATAAAACAAATTCAATTGTATCACTCTCGATACTCATATTAATTTGTTGTTGATACGATTGCAACAACTGTGGTTCTATGCAGAAAAAACAATGTAAAAATTATTTATGACATAATGGACAAATATAGTAAAGTGGGATAGCTCTGTATCATGATCTGTCCCACCAATTATAATCGTTAAGATGCCAAAAGGATTGTAAACCTGAAATTTTTTTAAAAAGAAAAGGCATGTATAGGTTTGCATGGTTGGCGGCTACGAGTTGTACACGAGTTGGTCCCTTTCTTTAATGTATCTTTTTAGTTTCTTGCAGACCGCTGCCCGGAAGTCGTTAAGACTTGGTGATTATTTTGCTGCAGATCACGATACAGAAATCTTTCTTAGTAATGTATTCTTTAAGACATGCATGCATTAAGATACAAGCATGATCATAGATACGCACATAGATCAAAATTTATAAACAAATATGTGTGTGTAAACAATACCTGTAACATTCTCAATACCCCAATTGCTTAAGATTTGCTTGTGACGACTAAAGTTTTACACATATAAAAAATTGTTTACGGCACAGTTTAAGATATGATTTTTAAAATCTAAACAGTTTGTCAAAAATTATCCGAAGTATGCAAAAATCAAGCAAACACAATTGTAAGGTTTTCGAAACACCCAATTTTTAAAGACAGTTACAACTACATATTAAAAGAATTTTTAAATCCTGGCTGGGAAGAAAAAACTAAATTTTTTATAAGATATGAATTTTTTTTATAAGATATGATTTTTGATAAGCGAACTTTAAAATCAAAACTTGCATTAAAAAACAAACAAGGGAGTTAAAACTTAAATCCTAATTTATGATTATAATTTTGTACTTACTTGTCCCATTTGCATTTCTAGATAGAAGTCGCCCCGCAGAAAGAGGTGTACTAGGACTTGAAAGTCCGCCACTAGTTCCCGAAATTTGAATGTCCGATGAATTAGAAGGAGAAGATGAATCTAAAAGCTCCCGAACTGCCATCTAAGTACCATCGAAAAAAATAAAAGAAAGCGTCCGAGGCGGCAATGCCCGGTTTAACGTTCAGTATACAAAAAGCGCGACACATGTACGACGGTAAACAAAGTACTATCCGTCTGGTAATAGTTTTTCCACTAACCCTACTTTGTCGGAAGCACAGTTGTCATATTTACGTCCACTAAAGTACTGACAAATAACCGACAATGTCCATTTAACACGTCCACAGGCAGGGCACATCGTCCAGTTGACATCAGGAACCAGTCAAGTAAATACACAACCGGACACCCCAGTGAAGACAGCTCAGATCAGCTGATGTTGATTGAAGAAGTCATCGAATTTAAATTTCGTTTACATGTATACAACACACACTGATCGAGTGATTTTATTAAATATTTGTCGAAATAAATCAGCATAGAGAACGGAACATGAAGCATCACAGTCCGTTGAATGCTGGATCGGATGCTAGTAACGGTACAGAGCTCAGGGAGGGAAGGGTTAAACAAGAAAAAGCCACGATTTTGAGGAGCGTGATTCTATGTTGTCACTCTTTACGCCAACCTCGTGCGTCTGCTAAAGCTTTCGACTCCGTAACTTAACCTCGTCACCGTGTGCTTCACTAGAGGGCGCTATTTTAAAGCCTCGCGCTAACGAGATATTTTCATTTGCATCTTTTTAACATTGCAAATTAGATGAAAATTAAAATTTACGCCACCTAAGCCAATCACGTAAATTAATCTTAAGCTCCTAGTTAATGAGGATACCCGACACATAAGTCACAAAATAAACAGTCGCTTACATATATGTTACAACTTAAAGGCGACTTAATAATAACAATTTTTGTCGTGAAATTAAAAGAATTTAAAATATTGCGTCACGATTTCCAGAAATAAATGGGTATGGGAGTCACAATATTATGATAATTTTTTTAAAATTTAAATGATATGTCATAAATAATTTGTAAAAATTTTTTTTTACCAAAACAATTGCAATATTTAGAGTTCTCAAATAAAATTTTTGTAACGGTAACAAACAGAAATTATAAAAAATATTTTTTAGGGAAAAATTTAAAAAATTACTCATATTTTAAAAAAGTCATACTTATTTTCCTTTTTCTTAGTTTATGATTCTCTCCAAACGATTTTGAAGTTTTCTTTGGGGTTCCATTCACTAAAAAATTTAGAGAATTTTCAGAGGCCAATCAAAGTAATAAAAATCTATATGAATAGTAATTTATAATAAAAAAAATTGGTCGACAAATTTCATTAAAGAGAAAAAAAATTTTAGCTTATAAAAAAAAATGGAATAAACAATTTTAGAAAAAAACATTGTATTAAGTAATAGTTTGTAATATGCTCTACAAAAAGCTATTAAATAACTTATTTTTCGTTTTAAAACTTAACTAATGAACTGTAATGATAGTTATAATAATAAATGTAAATAAAGTCACTATGCACTCTCTATTTAAAGAAGCGGATAAAAAACACAAAAATATACTAAACATACATATTAAATAAATAAGAGAGCAATCTTGGTGGAATATCAAGAATAGTTACAATACATCGCTAAGTTTTTCAGCTAAATAGATACTTATATTAAAAAAAAGGTTAAAAAATTATTTTATTCAAACTTAAAGTACATCAAGATATTTAGTTTCAAATCTATGCAAATTAATACAATTGGGTAATACTATAAATAACAGTAGAATGCTAGCTTAAGAAAATACTTAAGCAGTTGATACAGGGAAGAATATATGAACAGTATAGAAAATAATAAGAAAAAAAAAAAGAGTATCCAAAACGTCAATCGCCAGTCACTTATGAGATGAAAGTTTTCCTTATCAAACGCGAAAGCTTTTCAGAATTTATCTCTTAATAATTAAACCTAGAACAATCATTTGAATAAATTAAATTACTATTAACATGCATAAATGGTCATTTTTTAAAGTATGAAAGAAAAACGAACTGCAACCTGATGAACTTCGAATTTGAGGATCCAATTCGAATTATATTTATAATGAAAAAATTAAGCAAGTTAGCTGAAAAAAGTTATCATCATTGGATTGAAGTTCAACTTAATGTTATCTAAATGCAGAATACCTACCCCTCCCTCCCTCCTGAGGCATAAAATGTTACGACTGATCTGCAATGCGTGTTTGGTAAACATGTTAACTGTCAGTCAACAAACACACACCAAGTGTAACTGACATGTTAATTGCCCGGACAAAAGAGCATAAACAAAAATTACATTTCCCACTTTGAATCCTTAAATATATTCATCTGAATTTTCTAAATAGCAGCACACAAAAAATTAAAATTCTAAGAAAAATATTTTTTTCTTTTTACATTGTTATAAGTTAATATTGGTATAAATGTAGTTAACTATCTACAATAACTAGCGTCGAAAAATGAGTCAAAAAATTTTCATGACATTATCTTTGATATAAATCTCAAGTAGATTTATTAAAAGATATTAATTGGTTGATACATAGATTTCTAAATAACATTATTTAGAGCAGTAATTTCCAACCTTTACATACATGAGGACCACTGGCTGCCTTGCCAAATAATGGCGAACCACAAACACTAAAATGTATGAAAATCTGTATGGGTCTAGGCCAACTGACTTAATTAAATAAGGTGAATATTACAGTTGTATTGGCTTTTTTTTTTTTTTTTTTTTTTTTTACATACTTATAAAAAAAGTAAAAATACAATAATGAGTAAAATAATGCATGGAATATAAAAATAGGAAAAATAGTATTTTCGAAAGTTTCTGATGTAAAACTCAGTAGGTGGCAGCCATTTACGTGAAGTTTCCTAATTCTTCATGGAATATATTTAATAAAGAAATAATTTCATTTAATTATATTATTTACGAAGCTTATTTTTAAGCATTTACAAGGCACGTTGATCGTACCATACACCAGTTTTTCCCAAACTTATGACTTTTGTGTACGCTATCTAAATTTTTCGTAGCGCTGTGTACCACTAATAAAAAAATGAATGTATTTTTTTAAAAATATGTTTATTTTTCTTTTTTGTAACAAACTTTTGTTAATAAATTTATTTGCATCAGTGAAAAGGATGATATTGTTTTTGCTGTGATAAAAAAAATTTGCATAACTGGCTGCTGACACCACTGATTGTTAACTGTTAACTCAGCAAAAAATAGCCAATACAAAAATACGTAATCGTAAATTTTCGTGGCTAGCTTTGTTTTGAAATAAAATTTTTTGAAATTTTTTCGTTTGTTGTTAAAATATTTCGAATACGAAAGCGTACCCCCGCTGAACTGTTCCCGCACCCCTGGGGGTACGCGTACCACACTTTGGGAAACACTGCCATACACCATTAAATAAGAAATTTGAATGTTTTTTTTGTTTTTTTTCCGTATGCCGTAATTTTAATATTTCGCGAACTACAGGTTAGGAATCTGATTTAGAGTGTTCATGTGATCTTAGTAAATAGAGTGAAATTAAATAACAAATCGCCTTAAAAAATTTTTTTAGAAAAAAATATAACCATAAAACAGCATTTGGCTAAAAGGTTATAAGAATATAAATATTTAGTAAATGAAAAAAAAAAAGCATACAGGATTTTTCCTTTAATAGCATAATTTCGGATGACAATTTATGAAATTTTTAATTTGATAAAATATGAATTGTAAATTGGCTTAAATTACGGTATTAAAATATTTCACCACGAACATTTACGTCATATATTCAAGAAACGAAAAATAAATAAAATAATAAATAACTAATTAACAAGCGAAAATTATTTGCATATTACTGGAAGTAAGAATTTTTTTTTAAAATTGCTTAATAACAAGATGGAATTTTTAAAAAATAAATATTGCATGCTCTTAGAGAAAATAAATAAATTGCAAGGAAAGTTCAAAGGTCGAGGTCCGTATTGAGCATGTAAGATATTCATATCTTCTTGAGCAACATCCATTTCAGTTCAACTTTCGACTAAAGTTCAAAGCCATCAAATATTTTTTTTTTTTGGATAGGATAAATAGTAAAGGGTTCCAAGCAGGAAACAGTCGGGGTTAGAAAACGGGTGGCAGGTGAGGGGGGTTCTTTTTGCAAAGTACTGTAGGAGGTCAAAAACCCCCTATCGTCTAAGGTATAGCATCTTGAAGAATTTATACTTGATTGATTAGTGTTAATATTTAAATCTTGATGATAAAATGTCGATTGTTGAACCCCAAGCTCCAGGTTTAAATATTGTTTGGAACGTTTGAATAAAATTAGTTTAGTGGAATTTTATCGTTTTATATATATATATATATATATATATATATATATATATATATATATATATATATAAAAGTCTGGGTAAATAAATAATTTCAACAGTATAAGTTTTAAAAAGTAAAATTGTTTAAATATGTCAATAAAAAATTAAAAAGTTTAGAAATTAAAAAACCAGAATGATTTTCATTTTATTACAATAAAAAAGTATTTAATACATGATAGATAATGCCTCCGAGTAAATAAGTTAGATTTTTATAAATTACAATTAATCATATCAATTTTCTTTATAGTTTTATTATTCAATTTTTAATCCTTTAAAAAAATCGTCCACTTGGTCAAATAGTAGTTATGATGTTTACACACATAAATGCTTGAGTTAGATGGAATTAGTATATATATAAAAAAAATTAGGCAATGATTAAAACTTATGATAAATAAGACATGCATTTAAAGAGCATAATATGCATTCAAAATGTGTACTTAGGCAATCAGATTGTTGTCAGATACTAAAAAAGTGATCAGCTGCGGACATTTCCAAATAGACATCAACAGTTGATAAAATTAACATTTTAACCCTTTCGGCCGCACCGGGATATATATGTCACCAATAGACATGTGTCCAGTCTAAACAACCCCGGCTAGACACATATGTCCCAGCCCCACCCCCACCCCATCAATAGTCCAAATAATTGATTATTTTATTTTTGCAGAATATTGTTATCTTTACCTTATTTGATCTATCCAAGTCGTAATTTGTCTTTTTTATTGTAGAAGAAAAAACTGGTTCTGAAAGGGTTTTTAACTAGAGAGAGTGAAAGGCTGGAGAAGCAAATCTATAAAAATATAGCGAGTATGAACATAATCCTATAAAACACCTTCCAATGGAAAAAATCAGCTTTTTTTTTTGGTAATTAAGCGAAAACAAATGTCAGAATTCTATTTTTTTCAAGCATTTATTCTGCTTAAATTTTTATTATTCGGCGGATTTAAATTTGCCAATTATTTTTAATTTTAACATTAACAGCAGCAGCAATTAATTTTGAGAAATGTCACTCGCGATTTAATCAATGTAAACATTGTTAAAATCGAAATTAATTCCTGTCAAGCGATATACCTACATTACTTTGGAGCAAGTACTTTATCTAAAATTGTATTAGTATTTTTATTTATCTAAATGTTTTTTTCCCCCTTCGAATTTGTGAATTTCTTTAAAGATATTAAAAGTTAAAAATCATTAATATCGATATAAGCGATTTCGAAAACTATTAAAGCATTGAGCCTTTAACAAAATATATCTGAAGGCATTGGGCAATACAGTGATAAGCAACACCTTTTCCAAAGATTAAATTTTTTCCTTAAACCATTCTTTGGTGTTGTTTCCAGATAGGTGCTTTAAAAATTCTTTTAGATAACAGCACAATACACATCAATAACTTATTGTCTAATTGGAAATCGTTATGCTTTTCCTCCAAAACTCTAACAATTTAAAAATGTTACTTATTACTATACCACCTTTTGCCCATTAATCATACTTTATATATCCAACTTTTAAGTAAAATATTACACCTTCAACTACCGTGACTTTGAATAGTTAAAGATTTTTTTGAAGTTTAACAAAAGGAAATAACTTTTATTAAATATGAACAATCGAAAAGCTTATTTAAATAAGATTATTTAAGTTCATTGAAATGAATTTGATTAAGTGAAGACAACTGTTAAAAATCATAAGTTCAGTTTAAAATTACAGAAAACCTTATTTTTTAAATATATTTTGGAAAGAAAAGAAAAACTATTCTATGTGATTTAAAATGAAGCATATACTTAAAATTATACGTCATAGCATACAATCACAATAGGTGATAAAAATGACGCCCGTGTAAATAGATGTTTTCCGTTTGCACATAATGATTGCATATATCTCTTTGCCCAAATTCATAAAAAGTTGAAAGAAAATAAAGAAAAGGGCGTATCTAAGGGTCATTATAATAAATGGTTATGGTTTGTTGAATTGGGTTAAATGAAAAAGTAAATTTATATTCCAACTAGGAACCAATGGAATTAAATCTACACTATTTGCTTATATAACTAAAAGCAGATTAAATTCAGAGTTTTATTGGAAAACATCTGCAACCACTGAAAATTAATGAATAAGAGTTTGAACAAGCGGCTTAATTTAAATATTTAGGTACAACAGTAAACAATAATGATGGCATAAAAATTGAAATCAAAAATAGAATCAACATAACTAACAGATGTTATCATGGAATGAGAAACCAGTTCAAATCTAAATACAAATAAGTTGTGAAACAAAAATACAGTTGTACAAGACACGAATGAGACAAATAGTTTTATATGGCAGCGCTTGCTGAGCAATTGACAAAGAAGATGAAGAGAAACTGATGACTTACGGGAGAAAAATATTAATAATATTTTTTTGTGCAGTAAGAGAAAACGGAACCTGGAGAATTCGTTACAGCCATGAATCACAATCAAAATACAAAGAATCTAACACAGTAAAAATAATAAAGGTTTCTCAAATAAGTTGACAAGGACATGCATTTCGATATAGCGATGAACATCCTGCTAATAAAATAACCTTCCAAACATCAGAAGGAAAGACAAAGAGCTGGAACAAGATGGTGAGATAGAGTAAAGAAGTGGTTAAATGATTTGGGAGTTAATAGATGGAGAAATATAGCATCGAATTGATCTAGATGGGGTTAACTAACCGAGACAACCATGGCCGGTAACCGGCTGTAGGGCCTAAGAAGAAGATAAGAAAACATAATGAAAAATACAAATTATGCAAAGGCACTAAAAAGTCGGCATAGTAAAAATAATATTTTTTTAAAAAAAAAGTAAGCGTTTAAAAGTATATTAGTCAAACATTTAAAAAAAATTCATAGTCCTAAGATTTAAACTTTATAACAATTGCAAATGAAAAATAAATGTAAAAAAATAAATAAATAACAAAATCGGAGATTATTCTTAATACAATCTAATTATATAAATTGTTTTTATAATTGAAATATTACTATAGGAAAATTAAAAATCCAAAAAAAGACTTAAGTAACATTAAGATTATAATCAGCATTAATCATTTACGTTCGTATAAAGCTTACACATAGGTGGCATGCAATCGGAATTAATATTTGTTGTTTTAATGCGTGAAATAAGCTCAATAAAAATAAAACTCATGAAGCAAAATTACGCTTAATTGAAATATTTATTATGTTATTTTCAATTCAAAATATTTCTAAAATTGGACGACTTAATACAATATATGAATGGTTCTCTGACTATGACAGAGATCAGACATACAATTGGAACGATTAAAAAAACTTTCGTGGCTTAAAGCAATCATTCGACCAATGATAAAAAAATAAATAAAGTAATTTTACAAAACATCTTAGGGGCTGGGAGCGACTGGGGGGTAGAAAAAAAAACCTTTGGTAAATGAGAGAGGGAGGGGAGGACTTCGGAGGCTTAGAGTAATATTTTACATATTTTATTTACAAAAAACACGAATTGCAAAAAAATATTTTTTTTCTTTTTAATAATATTCAAATTAATGAACGCCTGAACAGGGAAAAATTCAGGTACATACAACTATATGTATGCGGCTATGGCAGGAAAGCCAGTTTTAAATAATGTTCCCTCAATAAGCTTAATTAAATTGAGCTCAGAATTTAAAAATATAATACTTGCTTGTTACAAAATATATGCTTCCTTTTTTTAAGATAATGAAACGACTGCAATTTATTTCACATGTGTACGAAATTTTCTCATTTTCAAACTTAAAAACGTTTTCCAAACATTTAACAATTTCACGAATTTTTATTTTTTACTCCAATAGCGACGGAAAACAAGCATCACTCGCTTATTTCAAATATTTCTCAAAAAGGAAAAGAACATAAAAGGTGAAAAAAAATCATTTTTTTCATCCCAATTTCAATATTAGTAAACATATTAAAATGCCACTCAATTAGCAGGACAAAAAAGTAATACACAAGCGTTAAATATTTCATCTAAAGCAAATACTAAAATACATGCTTCAAAGATTTTCCATGGAAAGGAAGTAAAAAAGTCATGTTTTAAGCACGCGAGAAAAGAAGCTTACTTATTATTATACACATAGGAAAGTTTGGAAATTTTTTTTTTAATGAAAAAGACATTTTTAAAATCAACATTAATCAGAAAATAGTAGTACTTATTTGAAATCGGACAAACGACGAAAAATAATAAAAAAAAATTATAAAAAGATAACATCAATAAAATAATTCCGAACATAAAAAAATTTATTTTATCTTGATATCGCAATAAAATTAATATTTGTTAAGAATAACCAGTTAAAACAATCTTTTTTCTTTTACCATGAAAGAATATTTTTTAAGTACTAATAAAAATAACAAAAATTTTAAGATAACTCTTTGGAAGTGGAATTTTGGTATACAGGTATTAACTCCTGAACTCAAAACAATTTTCTTTTTCACGATCTCAAACAAAAATATGCTAGTAAAACATTCATAAAATCTAACAAACAAACGATCTCAGACACAACAAAATAAACTAGATGAGAGAGCAGTATTAAAAAAAGTTTATTCCAGGTATGTTTTTGCGTTCGTAATGTAGCATTTGACAAAACTAAATCACATTAAATTATACTTCTTTAAGAGTCTTATTAAATTATTTAAAAGCGTAACAAATTATACTTGTTTTATAAATTTTTTAAATTAACTTGTAAATGCATATATATTGCGAATCACCAAGCAAACGTTCCCATTAATAAAAATATATGTCTAGAAATATGTTAACCCCCGAGTCCCTTTTCAAGTATAAGTGAAATGAAAAATTAAACAGTATCAAATTAACTAATTCGTAGAGTTAACTTTAAGGAGAAATCGATCCAACAAAATTATGATTACAGAGAGGAGCAAGGCTTAAAAGGAAATTGCCAACCTAGAAATCGCATTTAGAAATTTATTTTAAAAGAAGTTTCTTAAAAACTCAAATAAATCATACCAACGAACATTATCGGGTCTGTACGCTCCGCTTGCACTTAATTGAAGGGACTTTTTTTTTCCTTTTAAACCCTAGCGAAAAATGAGTTTTACTAAGTGAAAAATTGCAGCTATATGAAACTCTCAAATAATTATAAAAAAAAAAAAGAAAGCTTTTTAAATAAGTAAGAAAGCCTTAATATGAATGAAATTATTTATTTTTTCTTACATAAAACAGAAGAAATATTAAGAGATTTAATTCATAATAAAAATCGAAAGTATAAAAATAAGAGCAAAATAAATTAAATATACAATTATATGAATAAAAGTAAATTGCAGACAACTAAAAGAAAGGCTAAGTTCACAATTTCATAGTAAAAAAAAAAAAAAAAACGGTTGTTTTCTTCTGAAATTTTAAAGTGTATATAATTAATTCTGAATTGTACATGTCTGAAACAATTCTAATTGCGAGAAACAAAACAAACATTGCTCAGGACTTTCAACATGCGATATAAATAATTATAATTTAATTTGTATTCTTCAATACTGATATAAAATAAGAAATCTTAAGAAAAATAACATATTAATTTGTTTAAAAATATATACATAGAAAATTGAATTTATTTAGACAAAAATATTTTATTACTAAATCCTATGTTTACATGTTTTGTAATACAAAAATTTTAAAACTCTCTAAAGATAAATTAAAAATTCCATCATTAAGATTTAATTAATTTCAAAATTTTATGTTAATTTTCTACAGCAAACACATTTGTAATTGAAATAAATCACACTGTTCCCGCTTTATTTTTTCTTTACTTCTTAAACCAGGACTTAAACAAAGATTATTGACTTCCGAAATAAATTTTTTATATTTAATATGATTTCTTGCGTCACTTTTTATTGTCTAAAAAGAAATGTTTTAACATTCATTCGTACCAAAACAAAGAAAATTATTTTCTATAAATGCAGCTTACTGAAATTAGATTTTGGTGAACTATTTTCTTCTGAATAGAAGAAAATGCTTTATGGCTCTAATGGTCCGCCATTAATGCGAAAATATATATAGAGCTAAGATAAAATTATTCTCACGAGTATGCTTGCATTTATAACTGCAATTCTTAATATACGTTAAATGAAGGATTTTTCTCATTAACTATTAAAGTGAGCATTATAGTAGGAACTTTTTATATCGAAATGTTCCATTCTAGAAGTAACAGTTTTTATTTAATGCATCAATAAATTATTATATCAGTAAACTCTAAATTGATTGCTTTTTTTTATATAATTACTGCACAGTATATAAATTTAATTTTAGCGTAACCACTTATAAGTGATAACGTAACGCATTATTTTAAAACTAATTCGGGTCATATTCCAATAATTGTTTGGGATCTGTTAAAGAATACACGTGTTCTTCACGGGCGCTTAATGCTTTTAACTGCTAATTAAAAGTATTTGCCAAAAAAAAACAAGGACAGTGAGTAAACAAAAAATTGTGAATTTTTACCAAACTTAACTCTAAGCTAAGTCACCTGATGATAATTTTAATTTGTAATAGATTTTAAAACACAGTTACTCAATTAGTTTTCAAAAATCTTACCTAAGTCTTACGTAGACGTTAGGGTTAGGTTTCTTTCTTTTGCTGAGTTACATTTGAGTCACTATTTAATATTGAAACTATCTATACAATTATAACTAACCGTTTCAATCTATTTTCGGTAACTATCGCAAACGCATATCTTGCGTTACTAAATAGAAATCGTGATTGTAAGATAATCTGCGAATATTTTTTTAGGATTATATACTGCACTCGACATACATTATAAGTCAAAATGTTCTATTCTGTGTTTATTTCTTTTCCAGATGGAGAGAGTGGCTGAAATGTTATACCTGCCAGTGATTAGATAGTTTAGAAAAAAAAATAATAATAATACGAACATAATTCAAATTAATTTTACATTGTTGAAATTTTCAAATAAAACTAATTCTCAGAATGACCATGATTTAATAAATTCAAGTACATTTTTACTTCGGGAATATTTTACACACGCATTTATATAGATATAGTTAATCCTTAATAGGATTCCTGCTATATCGCGCATGCCGGGGGCTGTCTAAAATTACGATATACCCGGATGTGCGATACAACAATGGCTATTATAAAATAATGATAACGGCTGTTTTTATAATAAAAAAAGTTTTGTTTATAATAAAAAATAAATAAAATAAAAAAGCAATAACTTCAGACTATGCTTACTAGTAAAATCATCCGTTACTTTCGATCAGTACTTAAAAATTATAAATAATTCAATTCCTGACCAAGCTCTTTGTCATACAAATATTATTTCAGTTTGTTATTCTTTAATGAGTTTAGAAAGTAATAGTATGCATTCGATCACGGCAATCAGCATTACATAGAGTGCGATATAGCACTCTATGTAATGCCGATCGTATAACCTTAAGAACAATGTTAAAGTATGTATAACATTATCCATGAAATAATGGAATGAATCGCGAATATAGCATCCTAGTAAAAAGTAGTAAGTAGGAGACTATGATTACCACTCATAGCAAGATGAAGACCATTTATAATTAGTAATAGAGTTATTACATACATAAATATATATAAATAATGTGAAGAATTTTGGGGAATAAAATATTTGAATTGATTGCATTTGTGTTCCAGAAAAACAAAAACAAAAAAATTATTAAAGTGGATAATAACTAGAATTAACTGTTGTTAAAAATTAGCGTCAAAAAAATCTTTGTAAAAAAAAGTTCATAAGAATGGCGATTACTAAGTCAGGTAAGCATAAGCAGATCTGTTAAGAAACATGAGAAAGAAAAAACTAAGAAGGGGGGACTGAAACTAAGTTCATAAAAGAGTGAGAAAACGTGCTTCGAAAACCACTTTCTCTTCTAAGAAAGTAATTTTTTTTAATATTTTCTTAAAGGGGTATAAGATGAGGGAAAAAGGTATTGCAAAGAACTTCCGTTAGATTCGACAAGGTAAAGGGTAATAACCAGTTCACACAAACTTACCTGTGCTACCAAAAAGGGCCCAGGGAGGGAAGGGTTCAACAACATCTACTTCAGCTATGCGACACATAGCGAAGGATTTTTTATAGAACTAACTTTCCATAGTACATTATTCTATTTATCTCTTCGTCGAGAGAAGAGGGGTTGAGATGGTAAAAAAAAACTGGCGAAGAGTGAGAAAAAAGTTTTTTTCCCTCACGATCGAGGTTATCGAACTAGCACTCCCTTTCGATAAAAACGAACAAGTGATACCTGAAGAGTTAAAAGAGGACATTGACATAATTCCTTCATACACTGAAAATTCTGATACTAAAGTTTCAATAAGACGTGGATTAAACTTTAACAATGTGTCAGAGCTTCTCATAGCTTTCAATAATTTGTCCTTGAATTGGACAAGTGCCACAGTGACATTAAAATGTCCATTCATCTGTAAAATGAAAAAAAGAAAAAATTTAGAAAAATTCAACGCATTTTGTTTGGACCACTACTACTTCGCCAGGACCGAGTATCTTGGATCCATAGAAAGTCAGAATTTAAAAATCAAGCTTATTTAATAGGGGAAAATATTTTATGAGCCGCGTTGAAAAGCCGATACAATATTTTATTACTCTCTGAAAGAAACCCGCATTTGTGTTGCATGGAGTGGAAAACCACAAAAACTTTAAATGGTTAGTGGAAATGAGGACTGTGAAGGAAATGGTACAAAATAGCATTTTTTTAGTTCTTCTCCTCGATGAGAAGATCCAATCTCGAAATATAAAAAAAAGTAGCATTTACTGGCATCTTTCAGAAGAACATAAAAAAATTAATAACTTTATAGCTCTTAATATTATAAAATTTCACCAGTAGCGTAAAATAAATTATCATTTAAAATTATAACAGGGGTAGAAGTGACCAATGAGAAAAAAATAGGATTGTTTTGAAAAAAATATAGGATTTTCTAGGAAAAAAATATAGGATTTTCTGGAATAAAAAATAGGGCAAAAAAGATCTAAATTAAATTGAAAAGCACGGATCATATATGAATAACTATAAAACTTAATTATAAAACACTTTAAAAAATTTGATAAAAAAAATTATATAAACAATTTTCCGCAGTTGAATGGTGATTGGCGTCGCATGATTTTTATTATCAAATCACTTAACTCATTGTATAAAGTGTGAATCAATGAGTTTTTTTTATGTAATAGCTTTAAAATATTATCAAAAATTGATCCAACACTGATAAGGAAATGTAAATAAATGTAAATAAGCTGATAATAAAGGCTCTTCTAAGACTTTTTTAATGCTTGGAAATCTATAAAGCTTTACCAAACTACTTTTCTGTTTAGGTAGATCTTCTATAAAACACTCCTCTAAAGAAGGCAAAAGATGCAGGATTCTTTCGCAGACAGTAACAACAGAAAGCCATCTGTTGCTCACGTATCGCAACACTTTAGAATATTCACAACCAAAATTATCAATTTCCTTTTTGAGATCCTCTTTCCTGGAAGGAAATTAGGAAAACCATGAATAAATGTTTTCCAAAAAGTCAATAATATTCCCAAATTCTTCAATAGCTAAACCTTTTCCAAGGGCATTATGAATAACATGTAAATTACATGTGCCCACATTTATTAATCCATACTTCCCAATCTCTGTAACTTCTTTGTCGAATAGTTGAAAAACACATTTATTAACATTCGGCCCATCAGACCCAAGCATCACTAGAAGCTTTAAATCTATTTCACAAGAATTTAGAATTGATTATATTGCATTAAAAATGTTGAGAGCAGTTGCATGCCCCAACAATTCTGAACCCAAGTATCTCTCGGATATACCACCATCACAAGAGCACCAATATCGAATGTGCACATCAAGTTGTTTCAAGTTTTGCTCATTAAGGGTCTCGTCAAACATTAATGAGTAATAAGGTTTTTCTCTCTTGAATTCGTTGGTGATTTGCTTCAAAAAGTAAGGACCAAGTCCATGTGATATAGAATAAGACACTTTGGTGGAACATAAGGTCATCCCAGTGCACAAATTTGAGTCTGGGAAGACAGATGAAAATACTTCTTTTATAGCATCCTGCGACAAAAAAGGAATAATTGTTCAGGGCAACATGGATTGTCCATATAATTTCAGATTGCAATATTTTGTCTTCAGAAGTAAGAGTTCATACTTTTTTTGATTCAGTAGAGCTGGCTCCTGGCTCCAAACAAACACTATTGCCAGCAGCAATTACGAGACGCTTTTGAGAAGTATCCTTTTTCTCATTAAAAGTCTTTTTACGTTTTCTAGAGCTTGAATGCTGCAAAAGCTGAATTTTGCCACTATTACTGATGTTTACAGTAGCCAGACAAACAGTACAGTAGGCATTATAATCATCTTTACCTTTTTTGGTACCAGTCCTAAACTTTTTGACCATTGTTTTTATCCTCTAAATCAAGCCAATCATCACGAAATCGTGTCAAATGATTTGGCATCTTCTACTTGTACTTATAAATTAAACAGATTAAACACAATAAATATAAAAACAAATTAATCAAACATAATAAAATAAAAACTTAAATAATCTAATTGAAAGTTAACATTTTGAAGCAAAATATTAACATAATTTAGTTTGCCATCTACTCAGAAAAAAAAAGTCATAGAAAGTAGTATAAGCTTAGAAAGCACTAAAACAAGAGATAGGGAAGGGGGGAGAACACTATGTGTTCACTTACCCATTGTCATTAAGCAGTATTGAGGACAAGTGAATTTCAAAATGATCATGACTATTTGAGGAAAGAAAAATCTAGAAAATTGTCTTCTATAGTAAAAAAAAAAATATTAGAGGGAAAAAATATAGGCCAATTTTGAAAAATATAGGAAATAAAGGAAAAATAGGAGGCTTTCTTAGCTTTTTGTAAAAATATAGGAAAAATAGGAAATATAGGAGGACTTCTACCCCTGTTATAAGGATATTTAACAAAGCAAGCAGAAAAAAAGTTCTTATTAAAAAACAAAACCACATTTCGATGAAATAATTTAATCCCACCCATTAATAACTTACAATTGTTAATATTAAAACACATGAGAAAACATTTCTCCTTAAATAATAAAATATATGATTATTCAATTGGTAAATCATTTACACTTAGTTGCTAAAGTTTTACTATGTAACAAGAATATTCAATTTTTTAGTGATAATTAAAATTTAATGGTAGAAAATATTAAATCTAAATTCACTCTTTTTCATTGTTTTAACATACTTGTATTCAGGAAATTGATAATTGAAAATGAAAGAAAAAAAAATATATCAAAATTTCACATTTATTCAGCATAGAATAAACTAACTTAAATTTTAAAAAAAAGGGAAGAAAAGAAACAATGTTCCAAATATGCTAAATTTTATTTAATCCCGTAAAAAATATTTATAAATATAAATAATTATAATTAATATAATATTCTACATTTAGAGCATTTTTAACAACAAGCTTAAAAGCCTAATGACTACCAAAACTATTCCTATCCAAAAATATTTTTGTTGCCATCCCCCTAATTTCTAAAGAACAAAAGAACCATCAATATTGTTTATGAAAGCTTAAAATTATTTTACTGGCAAGTTACTTACAGTGATCGGTTACATTTGAACTCCTTTAAGACCATCCTCCAATTAATCCAACTCATCTATCACTTAATGTCATTATGAAAGAAAATATACTGATACAGGAAATTAAAGTAAACACAAAACAGTTTTTTTTTTAACATTTTAAATATTATCTTCGGGGGAAAAAATTTATAAATCTACTCTTAAGCTCTAAAAACTTGAAAGATCAACATTTGTCTTGAGAACTGAAACAGATGTTGGGACATACATACACTAGAGAACATATCATTGAGCGCACACATGGTAAAAAAACTAATTTTGTGATAAATCCTAGACTAAAGAGAAAAAGATGAGAAAAATTAAAAGTAAGAGATTTAAAAATATGATAATAGAAAATTATTTTCTAATATTTTATCATAATCAGGTTGTGTGAAATTCCTTTTGAAAATGATTCTATGAAGAAAATGGCAACAAGTGTAGGTAACACAAAATTTAATTTTCTTTATACATTTTGAGGTGGTAATAATTAATGAGGTAATTTTTTTAATGAAACTTTAAACAAGAATACTGTACAAAAAATACATTCACATGGATGGAAATTGTATACTTTTTCAAAAATTTGGAGGGACTCTTATTACACACTGTGGACATCACTCATCGTCAAAGCCTAAATGTTACTACTTGGTGTGAAATTTCAATGTGAAAATGTAGAATCGTGAGGACCTTTCTAAAGATAATCATTACAAAATTATGCAAATAATAGACTTAACTAAGAAAGTATAAGAAAGAATTAGTAATTTTTGTGATATTATATAAAATTATATACATATTTAACACATCTAATTATGTGTAAAGAAATAAGCATTACTTTATAGTACGTAAGCCTTAAGTTTATTTTAAACAATTTATTATTTATAAATACTTTTAATAAATGTATTTAAAGAGCAGAAAATTATTACCATTATTTATATATATATATATATGTACTTATATATAGTATATTTTGCAAAACAAAATATTGTATTATAACAAATACTAAGGGTTGAAATTTATTTCAAGATAGGAATATGGAGAGATATATTCATCAAACTGACTAAGTGTATTGATTGTATCATTCTGAAAAAATTTTGAAAAGTTAGAAGTAAAAAGAACCAACGTATACCAAAAAATTATTTTAATTGTATAAAGCTGAATGTATAAATAGTGAACAAAAATATTTTGTTTAGTACAAAAGAGCCAAAAGGTGTGGCATTGACCCTATAGCATATTCAAAAAAACTAGACAGAAAAATTTTATTTCATAACTTATCATCTAGAGGAGCTGAGTGGTTGATTTATTCAACCTTATAAATTATATGGGACAAACCCCTTACATCAGAGAGGGCAAACTTGTGGCATGTCACAAGTACTTCGGTAGCATGCGAGAAATAGTTTCAATCACTACAACATTTCAAAAAGAAAAAAACTCCCAAGACTAGAGGTTATCTTAGTTGAACTTGGAAACAAATAAGATTTTGGGTGCTATTAAGATATTTCCAGGTCTTGAGGCTGGAAATATATTCATTTAGCTATAGTAACGAAAGGTATAATAGAAGATGATAAAGCGAAGTAAGTGACTGAAAAAGAATTCACTGTTTGCGTCTGGAGCGCATTAAGGGTTGTCTCAATTTCAGACAATGAGACATTTCTCTTCTTACTCCCGAGCTGAAATGAACACTTCGTCAGAGGAAGTGGAGTCAACTGCCAACTCCTGGTGAGCAAACTATACCTTACAAACATGGCTGATAAGTTTCTGCAACAAACTACACACTAAATGTTATAAAATACATGAAGTTTTTGAATGCTAGAATGTAGTGTTTACAATATTAATTTAATATATTTTCAAAAGTAAAAAAGTTATGAGTTTCTAGGAGATTACTATTTTCTTAAACAAAAAAAAAAAAAAAAAAATACTGAAGGGCATAAATGGCCTATTTTAAAATCTTTTGATATAACTAATTTTTCATACTGTTTAACATTGAAATATTTAACATTAATTTATAAAAGCTTAATGTTTTATCAAAGCTTAATATGAAACTGAAATGTTTTAAAAACATATTTATTCTATTTTCATTGAAGGAAGTTTATAACCAAACAAATATAGATACACAATTAGATTCTAAACAGAGAAAAAAAATTCTGGTTAAATTACTGTACTGGGTGGTAATGACAATTTTGGTCAAAAAAAAAAAAAAATACTTCTGGTTAATAAAACAAAAATATATGGTATTTAAACCATTTACTTGGTAACGTTACCGTTCATATAATAACAGTTTACTCGAAATTTTGGCTTTAAAAATTATATATTTCTTATTACCACACATTAAGCAAAAAAAAAAAAACTGAACATTACATTTAACTGAATCAATGGATTTTATGTCATGTTCTAAGATATCATTATAAAATAACCAAATTGTACCATTGTCAATTTTACGGAAATCATTACCGAAGTGCTGTAAAAATTACAGAGCTTTTTAAGGTTCCCATAGAGAGAGAAACATGGTAAATTTAATCATATTCTGTTAGTTTTGGCCATACCTTTTTTTCCTCAGTGTATAGTTTGAAATCTAAGTACAATCCCTTTAAAGATGATTCTTAGAAAAAAATAATAAGAGGCACACTACACACCCAGAAATAATAAACTGTAATTTAAACTGGTACATTAATTGTAAAGGGTTCAAAATTTTTGCCAAATACCTTTATATTTTTTCTTTTAGTTGGAAGCTATGATTTAATTATGAAAAAAGAAGTAACACATTATATTACATATTTTATCTAAACATACCTATTGTTCCTTTACTTAAAGCAAAAAATAGTACAGAAATTTATCGTCTAGCTTGTTTAGCTAGCTTTAATAAGTTTGTTGAACATAACGTAAAGAAAAAGATTTAAAAAAAAAGGATTTTTTTTTTTAACAGATTAAGAAAATTGAAAAAAAAAAATCAACAATGAAATAGAGTTTGTAAGAGTTTCAAAATTTAAATACTTTGGATCTATAATTACGAGAGACAACAGCAAATCAAAACTGAAGTTAAAGCTAGACCTATTGCAAAAACAAATGCCCCCCTCCTCCTATTTAATTTCCAGAAAATATTGAGATCATCTTTAACACGATCAACAAATTAAAATTAAAACAGACATGTGACTCTATCAGAATGAAAAAATACTGAAATGGAACAGAGATGACAATTTTTCAGCATATTTTTAGATATTAATGCACACTTACTAAATAATAATGACAATAACACAGCACAAAAAATACTATATTCAATAAAAATACAGAAAAATCACAAATCCGTTAAAATCTACCTAACTGTTTTAAGACTATATAATCTGTGGAAGTGAAACTCTGAACTACTAAAATATGAAGAAATATTAATTTTAACAAGGGAAACAAAGATTCAGCAAAAAATATTCAGACCTGAAAAAATTAAAGTATTTGGAGATTTTTAACAAATTTGAAAATTGAGCGGCGAGTTAAAGAAAATGATATTGTAAGAATAATAAAAGTTAAAAGGCTATAGTGGTTGGGTCATGTGATATGAATGTATAAATAAACACAGAGGTACGGAAAAAAATTTTGGGGGGGAAATTAGAAGGAATGAGTTAAATAATTCCAGAAATGAGGGCGAGATGAAGTTGAAGATGATTTTAAACTCGTGAAAATCAAAAATTCTATAAAGAAAGCAAAGGATTGAAAAATTTGTTTGGCGGTCGGTCAAGATTCTTAGTTTTAGTGCCAAGGAGTAAGAAAGTAATTGGGTAAAAAATTATTAATTAACTCATTAGAAAAATAGAATGTTATAAATTCTTTGATTTCATAGAAAAAGAAACAGTATACAAAATTAAAAAAAAAAAAAAAAAAGGAAATACCACCAAGAACTAAATTTAAAGGTAAAAAATCTGCTTCTTGTAACCAGAGACCTCTCATCAGCCAGTCATAGATCTTCCATGGAAATAGTAATAGCGAGTTACTTTTAAAAAGGAAAAAAAAACTGGAAAAATGTGAAAGAAACCATCCAATATGACAAATTTTTCTCAACCCAAGCAAAAAAAAAATTTAAAAACAAAACTTTTTTAATACAGTTTATAAATTCCAATCTAGTTTAAATAGTAGTTTTTTTCAAGTTATTTAATATATCAATTTGAAATACGTCAAAACTAAACAACAGTTAGAACCAAAAATATCTATATTTCTTAAAAAAATTTAAATGACTAATCCTTCAATATTTCATATAAATGAGTATAGTAAAACTTTATTTTAAAATTATGTAAATAACTGTTAAAATATAATCAAATTTTATTAATACTACTAAATTAATAAGTCACCAACACTACTATAAATCAGATATTGAGTTCACAATTATAAATAGCATATTAATTTTTAATATCAAATACAGTTGAGCATGAAAACAAATTCTTAAATAATATGATAAATAGATTTTAAATATCCGTATAAAACTAAAATAAATAGGAAAATAGTTATTCCTTTAATAAAGGGTATGAAAAACTCAACTATCTGGTACTCAGTGCAATTTATTTGTTTAAATTAAAGTCATTATAATAATACTTATCGTGAAACAATTGTATTTGCAATTTTTAGTTACTTCGATTCCGACCAGTTTTCTCTAATAGCCTAGAAAATATAAATTTCTTCCAAGCAAAATGCCAACCTTGTTTTGAAACTATATATTTCAGAGTTAAATATTAAAATTTCAACTGAAAGGTATATAGTGATAGCAAAACTGCAATTTTTTTATTTTTTATAATCAGTTGAGAGGAATCCCAATATTCCTTTTATTCCAACCAATCAAAGTAAAGTTCAACATGGTTTTTGAATATTAACGATTTACTTTCAATACAGTCTAACTTGAAAAAGTGGCCAAAAAACTAATTTTGGAGAAAAGTAACGATTGACAGCAAAACAATAGAGCTAAATACAGGCAAAAATAAATTAGCAAATCATAATAAAGGTCATTATTAAATCATTCCTTGATCCCCCATGACACATTGTGATAATAGAAAAATGATATCTGTATGTATTCATTTATTTGAAACGTAATCACAATAATAAACAAATTAGAAAAACATATGAGAGCACAAAGAACTAGTAAAGAGTAGCGGGTAATATTGTATGAAATACAATAATTAGTGTTTAAACGCAGAACAAGTTTAATATATATATCTCAAAGTATAATAATATGTTGCAAAATGTTAATTCTTTAACTATATACTTAAACTCCCATGCCCCCTCTCACGAATCTTTTCAATGACATAAATGAAGTTAATAAATTTTAACAAAATATGACACAGATTAGTAAATGTGAGGCATTCAATCTGTTATGTGCATCTAATTGTAGCTATCTGTTTACATCTAGCCTATTAGCTACAGGTAGAATAATTAGAAAATAAAAGTCCATAAAAAATATTTTCAGAATGTTTCACAATTTAAAGATGAACAAAAATATCCAAATTTATCATAATTATCTGAAATTAACTTTCGTTCATATGTCAACCCAGACAAAATCCTAGTTGAAAGAAATAAAGGAGAAAATTTATAAAATAAACCAAATAGAATAAAAAAAATTAGATATCATATAAGGTTTTAAAAAATAAAGCTTAAACATGCCTTCTGTTCATCCGAACAATTTAGTTTTAAGTTAATTTCTAGGAAGTATAATATAGAACTAAACTAAGGATATAAGTATATTAGAAAATATATTATGTGTGTGATGTTTTTAAAGCATTTGTAGCCACTAGAGATAAGACAAAGACAGGACAAAGTTTTGAAAATAATACATAATTTTAAAAAGGAGTTGCGATCACCAATTCAACATCTATTTCCTTCAGCAGTCAGATATGCAAGAGAAAAATTTGACCTTGGACACTGTTCTTTATGCCTATCAGGTCAATAGTAACAGAGCTTTGCAACAAAGGAAGTCCTGGTTTAAAACCATTACGTTAATTTTTAGAATAACTGGTAGTATCCACGAAATAGAACATAGGAGTTTAAAACACATTTTAAGCAAAGACAGGAGACCTCCTAACGCTGAGTGTTTGGATATGATTTAACCTTGGAAAAGGTATATTTTATCTCTCTGAATAATAATAACAAAGATTTCTAACATAGGAAGTTATGAATTTTTCAAGTTTCTAAATTTTTAAACTAATTAAGTTAACATAAAAAAAAAACTTTTAACTTATTTGCACACGATCTTAGGTCTATTTATAAATTAGACAATACTTAGCTCTTTAACTTTACATAAAATAAACATTATTCTTAAAAAAAAAAAAAAAAAAGAATGCTATTCTTTGAATAAACTGCTCACATATTTAAAAATGCAATAAGTTACTGAAATACCTATTAACTAGTAGGATATTCAAAGAATTTTTACAATCCTCAAAATAGACCAAAAGGCAAGTTACAGAAATATTCCTTGGTAAAGGTTAGTCAATATAGTCAAAAGATACTCAGAACAACTTTTTTTATTATACCCTTTATTTATCAAGCTTAAAGGCAAAATCATTTATTTATTGATAATGATAATATACTATATACTGAATTATATAATCAAAAATCAACTTCTGTAGCAGAAAAGCAACTTTTTAACTTTGACGCAAAACACATGTATACTTTTCTCATTTTTACGTACACTGAATAGGGTCTGAAATTAATTTCAGCAGCAAAGGATCAAACATTAAACCCCTGGATAAAGTTCATAAAAGCTTCAAATTTCTATTTTATGAAGAATATAGTTAAAATAAACTTTTCCAGTCAAAAAGCAATTTTTGAGGATATAAGCAAAGCTCGTAACAAAATTCTAATGTCTTGGAAAAAAAAGAAGAGATATATGATGGGGGGAGGAAAAAAAACAACAGATTTGTGATGCAAAAAATCCATTATTTCTCGAGCCTCTAAACAAATCTCAAGAAGCTCTCATTTTCAAGGACATCAAAAACAATTTTTTTATGTTAATAACAAAAAGATACTACTGAACTGAGTTCTGAAAAAACTATTATAAAATTTAACTACCTAATTAAAATAATATATAAAATAACATACTATAATATAACATAAACAGCTTAATAATATAATATTAAAATAATAATAATGTATGCTTGTAGTTTCTCATCAAGAATAAAGCATTTAACTAAGATCTTAAAACTAATTTCAATCACGAAATTGAAAAAAAAAAAAAAAAATCAAGAGTGAAGTTACAATATACCTCAAATAATTTAACTATTAAATGCAATAAATGGTAGTTGCTTTTGACCAAGCAGCCCATGTGGTATAAACCATTAAATTCAAACCCATTTTCATTCGAAAAATGTCAACTGATTATAAAAGAATAAACTCAAATATTACATTAATATAAACTAACTTGTAAAAAGTCATAGATTATACATGACTAAGATCATAACTAAATATATTTCTCAACAAAACAAATCCGAAAATTTAAGAGATTACAATATTTTATCACCTTATATAAATAAAATAGAAAACTTGACAAGGCTTAGTAAAACTAGCAAATTTAAGGATTAATACAAAAAGACAAATTTAATTCATTTTACTCAGATGAAGATTGCTTTCAGGTAATAAATAAATAGTAGCAGTAATACTGAATGTTTTCGAAGCAAACAAAATGGATACTGATTTTTATAATTAATATACTAAGTTAATAATAAATTTTTTTTTAGCTCTGTTGGAATAAGAATATTCAGTGAATCTACAAACAGAGCCAAAAGAGAGTTTGCCATTAAATTATTTCTGCATAGATACTGGAATAATACTAAGTACACTTCCCCATATTTAACACTGAAGTACTAAAATGTTTTAATGTCTTACTTTGAGCTATATATTTTTGAGTCTGCATTTAAACTCTTATAACCTGCTAACTATATTAAAACGCAGAAAATTACTTTTATGATGTAATGTTAATTCAAAACTACAATTATGCAAAGAAATTGGAAATTTCAATTTTTTTCATACACAATCCACTCTTATGAAGTTTTTTACAAACAAGTTGAAAGAAAATGAAATTACTTGTGAAAGTAAAATACTAAACTAAGAATAAACCATTAAAATATCCAAAATAGATTATACGTTCAAGTGTGATCAGCACAATATAATAATTAACACAACTGTAGAAAGCTGCTGAATGCTTAGTACATTATATAATTTAATAAAAATATCACAAAATATGTTTTGTCAAAGGTCGGTGAAATACTTCCATAAGATTTTACGAAATTCAAATTTAATCAAACAGCAGTAAATCCTTCCATCAAATGTAGTAGCATAATTTTAATTTCAAGAGAGCATTGATATTATAGTGAATGACAACACTAAGTATATCAACAATTTGACAAAACTTCACGAGGATATTTCTTCCATCAAATGTAGAAACACAATATTAATTCCAAGAAAGAACTGGCATCATAATGAATGACATCACATATTTAAGTAAATCAACGATGGAACCAAATACTGAGAGAATGCATGAACCAAATGTAAGAGAAGTGATTTTTGTCATCGCATAAAGTGAAAAACTCTAGTTTACTGGTTGAAAAAAATGAACTGCTTTACTTTTGTCAATTCACTAAACTTTTTTCGAACACAAAGAAAGTAAAAGAAAAACAAGTTAGAGAACTTTCATGTTGCCATATTTCACTTGAAGTGCAACTGAAATAAAATTCAACTTTTGTGTTGCCATATTTTAAAAATAATTATTGGACAGTTAATAGTTAAAATGTTAATAGTTAAAATTTAGTTTAACGTTGTTAGTAATGAAAATTTAGCTATTTTTAAATATTCTACGTTTAATAACAGTACTCGTTTTCGGCACCAAGAATCTGTGATTTTCACATTTTAGAAATGAAGCTCCTGAGCAAATTTCGTTAAATTTATTTATTTATGTATTCATTCATGAGCATGATATCCAGGTTTGTAAGCTCAATACAAGGAACGATTTATGAAATCGAAGAACAAATAGCACAAATTTTAGAAAGATAGCGCTCCGATACATCCAAGGTACCTGCCAGATTTGAACCCATCACCTTTTATTTTTACACACATGAATGCAGGCTTATGTGCTTATTACAACATACTTCACAACGTTTGACGGAAGGACAATATCCCTCGCCACACGGGCCTAGTCTTCTAATTGTGAAATGTTACTAGATTGACAAATAGTGCCAGGTCATACTAATCAGAAATTAACGCTCATCAGTTAAAAAGTTAGCAACAGAGTTGGTTTAAGTGAAAGGGCAAGGGGTATATACTCTCAGTCAGAGAAATAATGTTGTTAGTAATTCAAATTTAGCCATTTCTAACTATTCTACGTTTAATAATGGTACTCGTTTTCATCACTATGAACCTGTGATTTTTACCGTTAGGAAATGAAGCCCTTAGGCCATTTCGTTTGAGCTTAATACAAAGAACAGCTGATTAATGCTTGTGAAATAGAAGAACAAATAGCACAAATTTTAGACAGATAACACTCAGATACATTAAAGGTGCCTGCGGGATTTGAACTCACTACCTATTTATTTTTACACACATGAATGCAGGCTCATGTGCTTATTACAACGCACTTCACAGCGTTTGACGGAAGGGCAACATTCCGCGGTTACACAGGCTTCGTCTCCTAATTTTGAAATGTTGCTAGATTCACAAATAGTGTCAGGTGATACTAATCAGAAATTAACACTCATCAATTAAAAAGTTAGCAACAGGGTTGGTTTAAGCTAAAAGGCAAGGGCATATGCTCTCAGTCGGAGAAATGAACTTTTTATTGAAAAGTAGAAAAACATAAAATTTTTTTTTACAAAATCTATGTGCAACAAAATCTGATTGTATCCTAGGGACGTTTTCCCCTTCTTGTCATGGTAATCCCAACAGTATCCGTGGTTAATAAAAAGTACTGTAAATACAAGGTGACCCTACGTTTTCAAGTCTTCAGAACAGTCCTGAATTTCAACAGTTGCCCTCAAAAACTTTCAAATGTTTTGAGAACACAAATTGTTCTCAAATTTTAACATATCCTCAAATGTCTTTGAATTTGTCAGATAACTTCTAATTATTTTTATATGCAGCGAAATATTTTTTTTTAAAGAAAAAGGACAGAAATGCGCATGTTTATTTTTAAGCAAGATAATTTTTTTTTACGGAGAATACAAGCGAAAGGCAAAAAAGTAACTTACTAAAACTGACTTATGGGAACTCCATGGATAGTGTTTTCAATATAAATGTAAACAACAAATTTGAGCTCTTGACCTGCTCTACTTCCGGTTAGAAAGTATACAGCTGCTTATTCTGCTAGGCGATATTTTAAACTGGTAACTTTGTTTTTAATAAAAAAAAATGAATTATATAATTTCTGATCTGCAATAGTTCATAAGATATTAATGATATTATGTAATTCTGGTGAGTTTGAAGTGAAAATTTGTTTTAGTCATTTAGAGATGTATTGCTAAAAAAGGTGACACGGTTGCTAGATTTAGAAAGAACTCGCTTTTTTGGCAGTTCTGATTTGGCCTCTTTTTACTTGTTTATTACTGTTTGTTCTAGTTGTATGCCGTGCACCATCATACGTTATTGTTAGCATATTGTTCGAGCAGCGAGATTAAGTTCGTTTCGCAAACTATCATTCAGGTTTAAATTTCGAAATTTTTATTGTTTTATAACGATTCTTTTTTCAATTGACAATTCTTAAGCATGACAGGCTTTTAAATGACGATTCTTAAAACGATTCTTCTTATAAACACAATAAATCAGGTACAAGAAATGCACGTATACAAGTGCATGTATACAAGAAATACTACTCAAGAGAGTAATAAAACCCAATGATCACGTTGAGGCGTCAAATGGCTTGAAAACGTACCAAAAGCATTAACCCGGAAGTATAGGCAATCAAGAGCTAGCAGCGATCCCTAGTGTAGAAAACACCATCCATACTCGTCTGAAAATAATTTCAGAAAAAAAAAAAAAAAAAAAACTAATAATCGTACTCTTTCATTTTACAAGTGTTAAACAACTGTAGAATATCATATGATATATCTAAATTGTTCAGTGATGAAATTAAGCATAATGAAGAAGGTTCTGCACCTGATAGTAGTTATTAATTTTTTAAAAAAAGGAAAAACTTTGTTTCTCAGATAAATTAATATTTCCCATAAATAAATGGGTGTCCTTGAATCGTAAAATTTCCCCCCCCTCCCTCCACTGAATTGCCATCAAATCATGACTTAGAAATGTGGTCACCTGATGTAAATATCACTTTCACGTAACGCACAAGCTTTGAAGAGTGTTATTTTGAACAGAGAAGTATTTCAAAAGTTCTTTGCGGTGTCTCCAACCTTAGAGTTCGTAAGAAATTATGGTGGTATTTCTGAACATTAATTATTCTTCGTGAAGTTTGTCCTGATGATTGCCTTCGTGAAGTTTTTATTGCCATCTCATTAATTTCTAAACTAAGCTATTCGATGCAAGCTAAAAATTCTGCCACAACAGTCAATATCTTTTGTTGTACTTTATTATTGTGAGAAAGCAGTGGCACACTAGGGTATTAAAATATTATGAAGTGCCAGAAGAGGAAGGTATGACCAACAGCAAACAAAAGGTTCCTAATTAAGATTTATGTTGCATCATTTATGTTACATTATTAATCCCCCAAAACCATTAGGTCATAATCAAAAACGCCTCACTACATTAGACATCATAGAAGCTAGTAATAAAGCGAATACACCATCCAGAGTTTGAGAAACCAGTCAATGGTTTTATGTCAGGTGCTAACTCCTTCTTTTTATTTATCAAAATAAGTCATGTCACTATCCCAATCAATTGAATATCAGTATACCTTTTGTTATCTGAAATAAATGCCTACAGAAATTTGGAAGTCGAAAATTTCTAAGAAATTAAAATATAGACTATTAGTTATCTCACAAGTTATATAGAGTAAAATTCAGGAGAACAACAAACTGCTTATGGATTTTAGAAACAATAAACAAAGTGAGTAACATTTCAGGGAATAGACTATTTTCTTACATTAAAATTGAAATTTGAAACGTAGTTCCCTAAGTAAAAAATTATACTACAAGAAAGCTTTGCTTATAACCCTTGCTGTCTACAAATAGTCATAAGGAGTTTTAAAGTCAGTAAATTTTAATAAATCATAAATAAAGCACATTCAGGGGGAGACTTTACTATTGCGAGTTAAAAAGACTAAAATGCATTAAGGATTGTTTAATCCTATGTACTTCAATAGAACTTATATTTCATACTATAAAACTTTTAACATAGCATTTAAAGGTATTTATCATTCAAATTTCCAATTTCGTTTAAAATCTCAAATTGTAGATTTTATGAAGAAAAAAAAACTGTGAAAATAAATTACTTTTCAGCTTTTATTAAACAAAAATTAATTTTCTTCTATTTTTAAATTAATGTTTCAAAATGTTCATCAGTTATTATGTAAATTTAAAACAATAAACTCATCAGAATTTTTTTTTCAAAAAACACAATGGGTATAAATTGTTAAAATACTTTTATATCACAACAAAAAAGTTTAATGAAGATCTTAGAAATATAGCTTTTTATGTTATAGCATTTGAAGTTTCGGGTTCTTGAACGGGACCTTTGTAATCACTTAAGTTTTAAGTATATTTTTACTTTTTAAAGAAAAGTAAGAGATTAATTTTTAAAAGTAAATAGCCTAATTAATTTTTTGAAGATCATTTATTTCTTTGCTTCCGCTGAGCAACACCAAGTAATGTAATGCAGGGAATGGTTTCATATTCCAAGGTCCATGAATTAAAGAGTTGGGGGGGGGGGGGCTCAGCTTGCTTGCGAAAAACAAGAAGTGTCATGGTAGTGTGGCTAATAAAGTGAATAATTTTAATAAATTTTTTGTAGCAATAATTACAATTAAGGACAAAATTATACCTTCAAATTATATTTTTGATGCAAAGGTGAAGATATTCAGTTTAATGTTTTATAGAATAAATATTTGAGGAACCTTTTCAAAATAAAAGCTCATGAAGCGCTTAAATAGGTCCTTGATGTGATGGAGTTACATTTAATTTGGTTGGGCATAATTTGGACATAATTAGTTGGATATAATTTGCATAGATTAAAGATGTCATGTATGTCCAATTTCTTTAAGTGCTCAAATTTGTGATTAGTATCATGCCCAAAATTTACAGCGCTATTTCAAAAATTTGCAAACTTAATCTTTATGATTAGAAGGAAACGGATTGCAATGGTTGTTTTGATTGTGGGTTCGACTTGTTGTTGAAATAAAAATGATACTAATTATTTTCATTTTTCCAAAAAAAAAAAAAATGAGTATGTGTTGAGTACAGTACCTGATAAATTAAATACTTAATTTTGCACAAACCAACTTTTGGTGGAGAAAAATTTTTCATAAATATTATTATTTTACATTAATCTTTTAAACATTATTTCTGTTTGTTTAATGGATTTTAATATATTATTCCAACCACATGAAAATGATTACTTCATTACTAAATTTATTTAAAATTAAAAAATACAGGAGTCCTCAGCAAATATTTCTTAAGAATATTGAAAATACGAATGAACCTGAAATGAAAGAATTTCAAATTGCTTCCAGACTATTTTTACATTCTTTATGGTTAAAAAATAAAAAAAATAATAATGATACTGCTTTAAACTAATGCCTAAGTTAATACTTTAAATTTTATTTATATTTACAGTGTAAAAGAGTAACCATGATCCCCGACTAAATACTTTCTTCCATAATTAGACGTGATGATATCATTAAACCTATTTAACTACATTAATTTGTTACTGTAAACAGTTGGCTAAGAAGTATTTACAGATACAACCTGCTAATTTCAAGTTAATGACATAATTTATGTTTATGTAAAAGGATTTTCAAGTGATTACCTTAATGCATATGAATATGTAGTTTATATGCACATAGCTATAACACATTTACGGAAAACTGATCCGTATATTAAATAAATAAAACCAAGAGCTGCTGTTAATGCATTATATAATATATTTTTAAAGATTAAACATATTTCTAGAATTTAAAAAAAAAGTCCTTATGATCCTCTCCCCCGTATTTTCATAAACCTTAATCTGAACCCTCCCTATTGTTTTAAACCTGAGCTGTAGCTGGTATTGGAAACGTTAAACTCCAACTTAAACTCTAATAAAACTTTTCAATACGAATGAAAGAGTATAAATTTCGAATAAAAATGGGAAATAGTTTATAGATGAAAATAAGAACAATATAAACATAATAAGTATAAAATAAGACATTTATTATGCATAGGACTGAATTGTAGAAATCTTTTAACTGAAAAGATTCAAACTTATTGTCATACAATCTGAATATTTCTTAAAAAAGAGAGAAAAAAATTGTATTCTTAAATAAAGTATTCATGAACCAAAAAGTCCAACTGCATATCAGTAATATTACAGACATCTATTAATATTACTAATATACCAGTATATTAGTTATATTAATAAATGTCTGTGTAAATATTTTTAAAAAATATAAAAAATAGTTTCAAAGTTATAGCAAAAACTATGTTATTTAAATGTTGACAATGGCGAAATTTCTTGCGAATGAGTTTTTATATTTTCCATAAATTTTTATCTAAATATCTTATTGATAAGTATTTTAATAAATTTTAGTGATTGTGGAAGCCGTACAAATTTATAACGTACATAGGGATTAAAATTATATTTTGTAACCCAAAATTTCTTTAAAAATATGTTTCATCTATATTTGTTCAGTAATTTAGAAATTAATGTCAAATCAAATGCACTTGATAAAATAAGGTGTATTCGAAAGAGTATCTGAAAAAAGTTTCATAATAATATAATAATAAAGCAAAAATTGATGTACAAAAAACTGTTTGAATTTGTGAGAATTTTGATTCGAAAAAGAACTGTGAAATAAATTCCTATGCGAGAAAAAATGCTGTGCCAATGAGAACTACATATTGTTAAGTAGATTTCAGCAAATTCACTCTCGTAACTTGCTAAAAATTCCAATTTAAAAAATTCTGGTAGTATATTAATTAGTAAAGCTTGAACTTTCAATATTTCAAAAACCAAATACTATATATAAATTGAAATTTTCTTTTAAAAAATCATTTGAAAGCACCATATTTTTGTAAGGAATTTTAACAAGCCCTCTGTAGTTCTGGGTTCTGGCACAATTGTCCCCGTCTTCCCCCACCCCTTGAGTACGACCTAGTTTTTAGCGTCTTTTATGATTAAGGTGGCAATTGATAAAAATTTCTATTGGTTATTATTTTTTATTTTTACTTCCCAAGTTTTTGTACTTTGAAGTAAATCAAAAGCTTTTTTTCTTCATTGGTTTCAACAATGTCTGTGTTTTTTTAATAGTCATATCAAACACAGGCTCCAAATTGGTCAAATGTAATAAATCGATTTTGTAGCAAATTATTATTTATTAAATACTTATCATAAGATTAATCGAGGGGTAATATTCTTTCAAGATTTTTGTTCACATAATTATAAATATTTGTTTCATTAACTTTCATCAAATCAAAAACTTGTTTTAACCAACAGGACCTAATTTTTGACTGACCGGAGTCGGAGTCAAGCAAATCTTCCCAACTCCACAGTCGACTTCGACGACTCAATTCACTGTTCAAATGATTTATGACCTTGCGATATTAATATGACACCCTTATTGAAATGTATAGTTAAGTATATTTACGACATTTTAATAAATTGTTTTTGTTTGTAATAGAGAATATTTTTTTTAAAAAAAGATAGAATTAAAATAAATAAACTATGGGATTTAAGTTCTTTTTAACTTATGGTTCACTTTTCAGCTAGAAAAATCGGGAAAAATTAATTAAGAAAAAGTTTAGACAGATTCTTATTACAAGATGACCATTTATCTTGTAAGAAAAACTGCACGACTAATAGTCAAAAATAGGAAGAAAAGAAACTATTTTCTTACACGATTAATCACCAAGAAATAAAATAAAGAAGACGAAACTAAGTAGAATTAATGTATCGACCTTTAGAAAAGCTAATTAAAGCAAAAAGCTTTATATAAAAATAATTTTTTTTTATTTTTGAATAGTTTTATTAGATTCTCCATATTCTTCTCAGCTAAAAAGTCTTCTTTTGATTGTGCTTTTTTTATACAGAGTATAAAGATAACAGAGTACACGGACCTTACCCATTAATGTCAATTCAGAAATTATCAGTAATAATTTGTAAATTGATTCTAAATGTCTTGAAATTAATTGAAAATTAAAAATTTTTTTTGCTTGAATATATTTTGTTTTATTCGAAAAAATAATTTGAATTTGAATATTGAATAATAATTTACTCATTGATGCAAAATATCACGAAATTAACTGAATATTATTAAAAAAAAATCGTGCTAGGAAATATTTTTCCTTAATTTTGAGAAATAAATCTATTGGTGAAACAACTCTTTCCGTCACAAAGAGAAATTTTTGATCTTGTTTTAATTGAAGGGCTTGGGAAAATATTATGATCAGCAACACTTACAAGGACGAAAGTTAATATTTCATAATTTATTAGTATTGTTTCCAGATAGGTAATTCATAATTTCCCAGAAATTTTTCTAGGTGTAAAAATAATATATAGAAGCATTTTATTACTTATGTCAAAATCTTAATATTTTCAAACATAAACGCTCGTTAAAAACGCTTTCTTGCATACTTTGAAAATGTGGTAAATCACGATATTGCTCCGAGCCTTTTAATTATACGCAAATTTTATAAACATAGAAGCTACACGAAAGAGCACGATTCAGTAGCATGCACAAATAGAGCCCATGGGGGCAACTGCCCCAGGTTATCAGCCAAAAGGGAAAGCCATTCCATCACTAATGACATTAAAACTTCAAATTTATTGCCTTTTTTTAATTTTTTTTTAAAATCTTTATTTCTGCCATTTTTTTGCCATTTTTGAAATGGTGAATATTTGAATCAAGAAAAATATTTTATGAACCATGATTTTAAAACTAATTTAATATCGAAGTTTCCGATTCATTTTTAACATTTCAGCAAAACTCAAGAATGCTTTGTTTGAAAATAATATAATTGTTTTATTATAGCCATATTATATTGTTATATTATATTGTTTTATTATAGAATTTCCGCATATGTTTACAAAAAATGAGTTTAAAATATGGATTTATATTTTTATAAATATGTATCGCTCGAATGTTTTTTTTTTCTAAAAAAGAAGTTTTTTTCTCTTTTTTTTGCCTTTTCTTTATAATGATTATTTCATCGAAGAGGTAGCTTCTAGTTAATAGGAGGTTCAGCCCCGGGCATCTATACACCTCCGCACTCCACTGACCGATCGTTGCCTCTTTTAAAAAACTTTAAATATGGTCTCAATATTATGACCGAAACAATAATGTATTATCAAATAGAAGTTACAAATGAGTTTTTTTATAAGTTGTTAAACAAGTAATTTTATAAGCAGATGCCTGAGGTCATAAAAACACAACTGTAATTTACATGAATCGGTTGTAAAATACGTATTCGTGCAGTTAATAAATATGAAAGAATAATACATTAATTTGAAGTCAAGTGTTTATTTTCAATCTTGCAAAGGTTAACGGTAAAAAAGATCGGTCGCCGATAGCGGAAGAACTTTGACTGCTTTGCAGCTGCCGATGCCTGCAGCGTTGTGGCGGTGAACAGACAAATCTTTTCCTGTGTTCAGCAAGTGATAGTGAAGAATAGGCGCGGTGTTCAAAAAGTTATTGAACTTTCGTTAACTTTTCATTACAAATATTCTTCATTTAATAACTTTTAACTTATTTTTATTGTTCCGATACTGTAATTCCAATTTAACAATGTACTTCGTGAACTACTTAGGTAATTATTTTAAATAAATACATATTTAATCATTATTTTCCTTAATTAATTTAATTTCTAATTAAAAATGTGCTTCGTAAACAAATTAAGTACTAATTTTTAATAAATCTAAATTTAAGTATTATTTTCTTAAATAACTTTAATTGAAATGCTACCAGTTTTTTGTGTTTAGGTAGTAGTAGTGGTGAAGAATAGGTGCGGTGTTTTAAAAGTTATTGAACTTTCGGTAACTTTTCATAAGAAATTTTTTTCATTTAATGATTTTTAATTATTTTTATTACTTTAATAAAGAAATTTCAATTAAAAATTCACTTTTTGAACTATTTAATTATTTTAAATTTTAAATGAATATTTAATCATTTTTTTCTATAATAATTCGATTTCCAATTATAAATGTGCTTCGGTAATTTTTCATCACAAATATTCTTCACTTTATTATTTTTTAACTGTTTTCATTATATTGATACTATAATTTAATATTTAAGAAAAGTCCTTGTTAATCGATATAGTAATTTTTATAATAAGTACATATCTAATTATTACTTTCTTCAAATATTTCTTTCGAAATACTAACAGTTATCTGTGTCAACATGTGATCGTAAAGAACAGACACGATTTTCGAAAATTTATTGAATTTTCGGTAAATTTTTATTACATGCATTCTTTTTTTTTCTTTAAATTTTTAAAAATTATTTTTGTTGTTTTCATATTGTAATTCTAAATTAAAAATGTACTTGCTGTAGTTTCAAAGCAATTATTTTAAATAAATATGTAAATATAATTATTATTTGCTTCAATTACTTTCATTTAACATTATTTCATTTAACATTTAACATATACATTTCATTAACTTTAATTTAAACACTCACAATACTATACTATACTTGTGTTTATCTTTTAAATAATATTATTCAGTAAAATGCGCAATTTTTTGAATGAAAATGCAGACTTAGATATAGATAAAAAAAAAATTTTTTTAAAAAAAGAAAATAATACATATATAATCATAAAACAATTTATAGACTAAAGCAATCAATGATTTCTTAATAATTGCAAGATTTGGAAGGATTTTATTGATTTTTAACTTACTCTTAAGAAATGTTAAGTTTAAATTTAATTAATTAACATTCTTTCAGTTATTAATCACGTTTACTATAATTTTTGTAACTATTCTTGGTTTATGAATTTATACGCTTGCAAGCAATTAAACCAAAATTTAATAAAATTTTAAATTACTATTTCAACGATACCTTTAATCTAGCTCTGCAAGCAAAAGTATACGATATAGATATTAATTACAAAACTAAAAACATGCTTGATATTTTCTACTCAAAATTTCGTGAAGCAATGTATTTTTAAGACAAAAAGCAAAACGATCATATATTTTAAAAATTTCAACTTATTCTAAAACGAAACTCGCATTTGAAGGATCGCTCCCTTCGCCCTCTAGCGGTGAAGATCAAAAGTAAAGTTCAATTATTTTTATTTTCCCTCCATATTTCTCATTTTTTTAGGGTTCATTATTCCGTTCTAAAATAAGTATATATTAATAATAATAAGTAAATATCATCGAAAATGCTGTTTAATAACATAATTTCACAATTTTTATAAAATGTAATTTATTTAGAAATGAGTCAAGCGATTTTTATTTTATTTTTTGAATCATTTAGAAGTTAGCTTTTTAAAAAAAATTCCTTTCAGGTGAAATACATTATATATATATATTTTGCGTAAGAGTAATTAAACTTACATTAATTTGGCTACCTATTACTATTATAAATATTTTTTTAGTCGTTGATTTTTAATTATTATTTTTTTTCCTTATGAGAATAAAATACAACCAAGTCAATAGTCACTCATTTTAGACCAGATTAAAATATATTTCTTAAAATAAACTACGAATAGAAAAAATTCTACCTCAAAATTTCCAATTAAAATTTAATTTCACGTGGAATAAGCCTTTATTTTATTTATTTACGTTTATTTTCGAGAAATGGTTGAAATTTAATTCTTGCTCTTAAAACAATGTTTTCTTTTCTTTTTTTAGTTTCTCATAGATAACTTTTATTATTCTTATATTTTGATAAAAACCTTCATAAAATTAGTAGTCTGGTGGTGGATCTTGAAACTGGAATTTGGATTTTCAACTACAACAAAATAATGGGTAAAAAAGTATTTTTATCACATATCTTCCAGTTTTGGTATATGAACTGTTCGTTTATTTTAAGCGTTATGTATTTAAAAATATTTATTTTTTATATGCATGCATATGTATATACAAATGTATGTATAAAACTTAAAATATATTAACTGTTTTTTAAAAACAAAAAAGTGTGCCCTCCACTCTTCTGTTGGTTCTTTGTTAACATGAAATTACATAATTAAGAAAATAAAAAAGAGTGCAGATCCATAATTATTTTTTTTTAAATTTCTTAATTTTTAAGAAAAAAAAATAACAGTAAGAGCTGTATAGTATTTAAATGTTCAAATTATAAGTATGTATGTACTAGTTTGTTGTTATTAATCTTCAAAACGTAATTCGACGTGTGAAATTATTAAAAACTTTTCACTTAAAACTCAATTTTAATTTTTTGTGTTTTCAATTGAAAAAAGTTTTAAATTCATCAGAATTAAAAAAAAAGATATTAAATGGTTTTTAACAAACAGCTGTCATCCACTCTAGCATTTTAGATATCAATATCATAAGCATTGGACCCTAAAAATCTGAAGGAGGTATATTATATGCGGATACACTTCTTCTACATTTGCCCTCAAGTAATAGTTCAATTTTTTTTATTATCATGGACTGCTAAGTTTTTCAAGCTTAAATGTCATATAACTTTGAATATTTGCAAATCCTTCAGCTAGTTTTAAAAATATAATAAATTTCTTCTGTGCACACTAATACTTAGTAGAAGATGATTTTATGTAACAGTTTAGTGAATTTAGAAATATCTTCTTCAAAATATATCGAAGTACTTTCTCATTTAAAACCATCTTATTTAAAGACATGAAAAGAAAAAATTTAAAGTTCTGTACCTACAGCTGACCATAGTGTTTTCTTATTACCCAAACTTCTTATAACTTCCTTATAATGTTATTTGGTATTTTTTTTGTTAAACTATTCAATTATGTATTTTTACATTATTTTATCTTTATTTTCTTCTCGTTGCTACAGTTAGTATTAAAAACTGTTTTTCCACAAACTGCATAACTTTTTCCAACATTAAAGCTTCATATTAACGGTTCACGTATTTAAACGTCAAGGATGAGAAACCGTTTTTGGTAGCGGGCCATAAAAAACTAGAAAATGCCAAGTTGTGGGCAAACATAAATTACGCATAATGTAAAAAAGAAAAAAAAAATGTAAGGTGTATTTAAAACTTATTCGAGCCACTCATACATGTATGACTCACACCTGCAAAACTAATTTCTAAACTCTAGTGTGAATAATAACAATAATAATAAAATAGAGTATTGCATGTAAATATATCTAAATAAATACAGATACATGATAATAAAGTGGTATATTTATAAGTTTCTAAAAGAGAAAAAAGAAAAAAATAATTTTTTTTATAATTATATGCATCTATGCACAAAATAAATTTATGATATTTTTAAAACTAACTGTATTTTTATATATATAGTATATATATATAAAACTAGCCAGAAGGATTGACAAATATTTAAAGTTACATGACATTTAAACTTGAAAAACTTAGTAGCACATGATAATGAAAAAATTGAACTATTGCTTTTGAAACCAGGCAAATGGATCCGCATTTAATATACCTCCTTCAAATTTTTAGGGTTCAATGTTTACTATATTGATATATAAAATGCTAGAGTAGATGAATGGTTATTTGTTAAAAACCATTTAATATCTTTTATTTTTAAATTTTAATGAATGTAAAACTTTTTCCCAATCGAAAACACAAGAAGATGTTTTTTTTTAAACGAATTACGGATCTGTACTTCTTTTTAGTAAAAAAGAGAAAGCTAAATTCATTTTATAATTGTAATATATTTATTTTATAATTATATCTTGCTGACAAAAATAAGTCGTTACATTCTCATATGTTTGAAAAAGTCTTATCTGCTCTCTGTGTGTATCTCTCTCTCTCTCTCTCTCTCTCTCTCTCTCTCTCTCTCTATATATATATATATATATATATATATATATATATATATATATATATATATATATATATATATATATATATATATATATATATATATATATATATATATATATATATATATATATATATATATATATATATATATATATATATATATATATATATATATATATATATATATATATATATATATATATATATATATATAAACTTTAAAAAAATCCGATTATACATAAAGACGTCAGTGATTACATTACATTATATTATTCTTTTAATGTTTCGACGACTTACAAAAAGAATCATTAAAAATATATGAGCAAAAAATGATACCAACTTCGCTATAATTTGAAAATTTGAACGAGTTTTCCCCCCCATTTTATCATTTTCTTTAATTTTGTTTTGTAATACATGTTCAATTGAAAATAATTATGTAGGAAAATTCACGCAATATATAGATTAGTGTTCCGAGATTAAATGGTGGGAAAATAAAGAAGATTACAAATGATTGCATAAATGCATATACCTTTTGTATTATTTGTAGCTAGGAAAACCAGTTAAAACTCTACCTCTTTTTTTTAAAAAAAAATATGTTAGTTAGTTAAAAAATACAGAAAAAAAAACACACAGATAAATTTTTTTTATAAAAACGCTAATAATGCTGGTCTTCATTAACGATTTTTGCTAATTTTTAGTAAACCTTAGCTTAGCTTCCTATATGAACCCTTTATAAGTTTTTTTTTCCTTAACTAGTGTATTTCACCATTTTTCAAGTATGTATTTTTTATTTTATTTATTTTTTTTATTCATTCTCGTTAATTTTTTTTCCAGAGAGAATATTAAAAAATTTTTAAGATAATTTTTTTAGAAGAAATTTGACTTTCGGAAATTTATTATTTTCTTTTAATTAAAATGTTATTTTTTAACCTTGTTTTTTTTCTCCCTAAGAAATTTTCTATATACATAAATATTTTTTCTGGACAAGGATGAGCATTTATGTTCCGTTGTTATTTTATTTATTTATTTTTTAATATATTTATAAAGTCTAGGAGAACCTCTCAATCTTTTTAGTTTGAGTTTTAATTTAAACCCTGTTTAATCATTTTACTATCAATCTTCTCAACAAAAAAATAATATGCATTCCTTGTATATTACTATCTAAATAGATATATATTTCCAAACATTTTTAAACCTTAAAATGTTACAAATACTGGAGCTGGTTTTTTAAATAAAATATTCATTTTAATGTTGGATTTTTTCCCCTTCTTTCCCAGCTCAGTTAAAAATTAATTTAACCAAGTATCAAACAGCACAGAAAATTTTTAAATTCTGAATGTAACTGCAGAATTATAAACTTAATAATTGGTTTTTCATCTCTTGTAATTTATGATACTGCAGAATATATTATGATTTTTTTTTTTCCATGAGTGCAAAACTAAGGCTGTCTCTTTTAGTTGCTTTTACTGCGCAGGTTAGAGATAAGCTCAAGCTTTGCAAAAGCTTCGAAAAATTTGGAAAAAGGAAAACCTGTAATGTGGGCTTCGGCATATTTTCATTGAAGTTATTTTTTCCCCCCAACAACGTCAAGAAACCCAACTGCTAGGAGAATTGCTTCCGGTTATCGGCAACCCGTTTCATAGTCGTAGGAAATTTTTTCAATAAAGGGAAAAGCGAAGGAAGAACAAGGTTACCAGATTTGGCGACTTAGCGCAGCGCTCACTTTTTTTTATGCAATTCTATTTTTGATTCCTAAGCTGACTCTTAGATCAAAATTGGTATAAGTCAGAACTGGCGTTTTTCTTCTAAGAATAATCGATATTACTTGGAGATTAAAACTACACACGGTACGAAGAATTGATTTTTTTATCCCTCGCAGTTTCTTACTTATATCGATTTTTTTAGATAATATTTTGCTTTGTAGTTAAATTTTTAAAACGTATTTGGGGATTTAAAAAAAATACATAATGAAGAAGAAATAAGAATTCTACGATGTTCAATTCATTTTTCTAAAAGATTATAATTGAAAAAAAGTAATTTTCTTTGATGTTGAAGAATCGTAAAATTAAAATTACAGTTTAAGCTCCTTTCTGTTAAAGGAAAATGGTATTAACCAAGATAATTACTAAAAGTAATTAATAACTAAATGTGTAATCCATTAAGGAATTAGTCTTTAATTAATATAAATTTAATTTTTTTAAGAAAATTTATAAAATTAGCTTTGAAAATATATGGAAATTCTCTACTCTATTTTTGTTTTATGTTTTTCAAGTATTTTGTTGTTCCTTATATGATATGCTGAATGTGTCGTACGAAAAAAAATATACTTATTTTTATTAAAATTTATTCTGAAACTGTCAAACAAATAAAATAATATAATCGCATTATCTCTTCTTTCAATCTTATTAACTTATTTATTCAAAGAGTGAGAATAATGTAACAAGTTAAATAAGTTCAAGTTAAGTTTCGGGCCATATGTAGGGTTTTATTTCGGATAGGGGGAGGACTGAAATGTATGTTTTACTGTGTATTATAAAATCATATCAAGCAAACTATGATTAAATTCTTGATATTGATTAACGCAAAGAAAATTCAAAACATGATGTTCTCAAAACTCATCATTAGTATTGCTTTCAAATTCTAAAATATGAGATGTAATTTTTAATTCTCTAGTAGGTTGTTGAAATAAAATCTTTATACTTTATGATAATATAATTAGGAGTTAGTACAATTTCCTGGATATGAAGCAAAATTTGCTATACCTAAATAATTTTCTTATTATTTACCGAAAACAATTTTTTGATCAAATTTTTTTCCCTTTAAACACATTTCTTTTAGTTAGCTAATTGAATTAATCTCTAGGAAATTATATTTCGTGTGTTTGGAAAAACTTCTTATTTTTTGTAATAATTGAAACTCAGCACAATAATAATGTCAAATTTTAAGATATCTAAAGCTCTTTCTCTTGTGTACATGCACTGTGAAAAAGAGTATGGTCTAAACCACCAGAATATGGCAAAATTTACCGAGTTTCTGACTCTGTTCAAACACCATATGGCCCGGTAATTTTTATCAAAGCTCTTTGATAATAACTTTTGGTAAAATTAACAATAAAATAAGATTTTATTATCTTGCTGTTCGGAAATAAATGTGGTAAAATTTGTTAATTTTATCATAATATCTTAGAGCGTGATATAAAAACCATTTATTCGGTTAAATTTACTTTTCAGTTTTGCATTTTTACTAAACGTGTAATAATAAAAACTATTTTGAAAACCGGAATTCCCTGTAAACCTTTACCAACGAACGGAAAAATTATCAAATATATGGTCTAAATACAATATATTTTGGTTTTATTGCCAGAATTATTATTATTTTTGTTAAAAATATCAGTACAATAAAAAAACGTTATTTTTACCAGAACTTTTTTCTCATTATACCATTATTATGAACTTTATTGTTTGCCCTCTGTAAACTGAGTTAATATTTGATTTTTCTAGAGTCCGTTTTGCAAAACAGTTCAGCTATAGAGTTTTGTAGTTTTGCATAGTAGAGCCATGTAGTTCTGAAATCTGAATGTGGAAGCTATATAAACTAGTTAAAAATAACAAAAAGAACACCAAAAATAGAAGATTCTGATAACGAAATGAGGATCCCTTTTCACTTTCTGAAGATATCTCAAAGATCTTATAGTTTACAGATAATATCCAGTTATTTTTTAGGCTCGAAAAAAGACTCATTTTAAGCATGAAATAATCATTGGTCTCTAAAATATAAAATTTAGCGATAATTTCAAAACAATATATGCGTGTTTGATAATAATAACATGTGTGTTTGATGAAAAATATTAATTAATAATATATGCTTTAATTATATGGTTTATTCTCCTCTTTGTCTAAAACATTTAAATGGAAATAAATATAAATTTCAGAGAGTGTCCCTGTTCACCTCTAGCTACACAATGACTCAGTGCACTGAGAGAAAGAATGCAAGCCACACTGCTTTCAAATTTTTGATTTATTTATTTATCAATTCTCATTCTTGATTCTAAAAAAGAAAAAGAGACTCGAACTTCAAGCACAAATCCTTTATAGAAAAAATCCTTTTCTACGGCAAATTTACTTTGAAAATTAAAAAAAATGTTTTGTTAACTATCTTCATGGTACATTTGTAGTTTTATTTTTATGTAACTTAATTTTTTTTTAATCATTTGGATTAGAGCAGCGTGGGAAAAATACAAGCCGTTTACTGCCAAAACAAAAAATGCTTCATTAAGCACGAATACTTCATGAGAGGGGAAAAAGGAAAAAAAAATTACCTTTTCTACACAAGGTGAAAAGTGCCCTGTTTACTCAGTTAACTGTACTTATTACATTTCATCTGAAACTTATTATTTTTTTCATGCAAATTAAAACACGTTTTCTTTTAAAATTCAATTCTATATTCAAAATTCTTACTTTATTTGACAAAGAGTTAAAAGCATACATCTTGGAGTCAAATTAAATGAGTAATAGTAAGGAAGTATTATTCACAATTCATTATTTCCAATTATATCAACTACTATTCAATTTTAATATAACAGCATGTTCTTTTTTTTCTTCAATAAAAGCTTATTAGCTCACTATCTTTTTTTTTCAGAAGCTTTTATAATGCAACAATTTTACATATTTTTTTCAATAGTTTCTTTTTCAATAATTACTTTTTCAATAGTTTTATTCTTATTTCTTTCACTACAGCATTCTCATACATTTTTTATCCTATTTTTATTCTTTAATCTCCTTTTAGGTATATTAGATAAACGAAGGAGTTAATAATATTTAATAGAAATGATTATATTTAACTAAGGCAATTATCTGAATCATTTCATTAGACCTTCAAATCGTATAACTATTTTCTTAATTGCAGACGATAGATGTTTCAAATAAAAATGTTTTCTTCCTCATTTATTGTGAATTAGAGTATTATTTATTCCATTTGATTGCCATGAGTGAGAAATGCTTTTAAATAATTCTAAATAAGAAAAAGGGAATATTATTAATAATTAATACATATATATATCATTTTATATGATTTTTACACTGTTAGAAAATTATTATTAATACGGCAACCATTTCCTAATATATATGCTATTATACAAAAGTTTTATTGAAACTGTGACCCCCCCCCCCCCCAGAAGCTTATAAATGCAATTATTTTATATTTTTCTTCTGAAGCTTTGTAAATGTATTTATTTACTATATCAAGAAGTTTTTATATGTATTTATTTCCACCCCGTTCCAACGAAGTGTTCTAACCCATTTTTTCTCTCAACAAATTTTCTTTTCAATAGCTTATTTAAGCACTTTTTTTTCATATTCAGTATCTTTTTTTGAAGCATTTATTATTTTAAGAACTTTCGTTCACTTAATCATGACCACACTATCAGTCATACATATAAAATATATTAATTTTTTCATGAAACATTGTTTTTCTTCACTGACTCTCTTTTCGAAATCTTGAATATTTCTTGGTACATTTATCTTTATAAGAAATTTCGTTCATTTGATCATAACCACAATGACAGTTTTATACATAAAAAGTATATTTATTTTTCAAGAAACATTGTTTTTCTTTACTGACTCTCTTTCTGAAATCTTGAATATTTTTTGGTACATTTATCTTTTTAAGAAATTTCGTTCATTTGATCATAACCACAATGACAGTTTTATATATAAAAAATATATTTATTTTTCAAGAAACATTGTTTTTCTTCACTGACTCTCTTTCTGAAATCTTGAATATTTTTTGGTACATTTATCTTTTTAAGAAATTTCGTTCATTTGATCATAACCACAATGACAGTTTTATATATAAAAAATACATTCATTTTTCAAGAAACATTGTTCTTTTTCCCTGACTCGTTCCTGATCACAATATTAGTCTTTAATGAAGAAAATATGTTCATTATTCAGGAAACAATGTCAGTGACTCTTTTTTCTAAAATCTAGAATATTTTTTGATACTTTTATCTTTATAAGAACTTTCGTTCACTTGTTCATGCCCACAATATTAATCTTAAATATAGAAAATATATTCCTTTTTCAAGAAATATTGTTCTTTTTCACTGACTCTCTTTCCAAAATCTTGATTATTTTTTGGTGCATTCATCTTTAAAGGAACATTCATTCCTGGTCTCAATATTAGTCTTTAATGTAGAAAATTTATTTATTTTTCAGTAAACATTGTTTTTCTTCACTGACTCTTATTTCCGAAATCTTGAATGTTTTTTTTTTCTTCATGTAACTGCCTTTTTTATGCCCGTTCACAATCTCAGTCTTTCATATCATTTACATTTCTCAGAAAAATTACTTTTCTTCCACGATCTTTTTCTAAATAATAAAATTCATAATAGAAGAAAATATATACAGTAACTCAAAAAATATGGTAAGAAAATCAATTTGTTTTGATTTTGTCGTAGAACTCAACAACTTTTACTTTAAGTTTCATTCAATTTACTGAAACTTATAAATATTTTTATGTTTCCACGAAAACCTTTCCTTGAAGCAATCTTATTATCTTACTTTTTGTTCTTAAAATATATGAAATTTTATATAAATGAGCTATAAAAGCAAACTTACATCACTACAACAGTTAATTTCAGCTGTTCAGAAAAAATGTAGTTGTCGATAGGAAAAGTGTTTCTAAATATATTTTTGCTTTACGTCAAAAAGAAGTATTATTTAATGAACATTGTTGTGTACTTTTTATAGGGGGGGGGGGTGAAATCTTATTTTATAATGCATATAAAACTGAAAATCCTTTTCTCGGATTTTTTTTAATGAATAAATTTCGGATTCTTGCTGAAAATCTCTACATTCTAGCACACATGTCATATTTAAAGATATTTGCGCTTTCTCCTTTTTAAAAGAGCAGTCTTGAAGCAGCCATTTAAAATTTCATTCTTTAAAATGATGTAAAATTTTATATCTTGCAACTCAAATTTTTTTCCACCATTACTAAATAAATATTTAAAATATTCAAAAATAATAAAATTAGTTTTTGCCCGGAATTATCTTTGGATAAACGAATTTCATAATTGTGTGCGAAATTTTTTTTAGCTTGCTTAAAAAGTTCTCTAGGTATAGCGAAATACGCAAAAAGTAAAATTGACATTAAGGGGTCCGAACTTTGAACCGTTTTCCTGACCCAACTATTGAGCACATGTTTACCAGATTGCGGCTACCCCCTATATTTTCAGGGTAAGAAATTCAAATTCATCGAAAAAAGGGAATGTTTACTTAGAGAAAGTACGATTTTGTACAGCACATATTTTTTTTAAAAAATGAGTTGAGGTGATTGATTATAAAAATATCTTTGTATAAGACTTTGTTAAAATTGATTGATATGGGGCTCACTAAAACCCAATAATAACTTAATATAATTTCTAAAATAAAGTTCAAAACATTTAAATGAAGATTTATTACCTATCTTCAACCTTAATTAAGAAAATTTGCATAAATTTAAAAAAAAAAACTTATTTTAATTGATTAAAAACAGCAACATTATTGGATATTTTTTCATTTTGACTTTAAGAAAAGTTTTTATTACTAGTTACTTAAAAAGCAATAAATCGTAAAAGTGACAGCCTTAATCATCTAATTCTCTTTAAAATGTTTCGTTGTAGATTCAATAACGATCTCCGAAAAAATTAAACTTGTCGGCTTAATTATTGTTAAATATTCTATGTAATGTATGGCTTAAGCCCCTGTATAAATTTTATAGTTATAAGGGTCACCTTATTTTGTAGTTGACTTCCTTATTTTTAAAATCTGCTTTATTTTTCTAAAGACAATAGTGAATGCCTTGGTAAAAGCGGACGAACATGTTCTTGAAATGTTATTTTAAGAATAGTTCATTACAGTTAAAAAAAATAAGCGTTGTACTTATGTAAGAAATAAACTTACTGAAAAAAATATTGACTAATTTGTTGTATGAAAAAGATTTTAACGAAAAATCCTATTTTTTGCTGTTTTTACAGCAAACCCCAAATTTAGTTACGTAATACTTTTCTTACGAAGAAAAATGAAAAAAAAAATTATTTTATCTTACGCCTATTTCATGATAAGACAAAAATGTTTTTCTTTTGCTTCATTTATTACTGTGAAAACCTAAATAATTACTTAAAATGTTTTTTTTTTTTTTTTTTTTTTTTCAACTTATTTACAGTTAAACCTATTTTAATCCGATTTCATTAACAGAATTATTTCAAACAGTATTATTAATTTTTCTAAACAGAATTATCATTTATTAATTTTAAGCCAGATTATTCAAAGCAGAGTAATTAATTTTTCTAAACAGAATTATCATTTATTAATTTTAAGCCAAATTATTCAAAGCAGAATTATTAATTTTTTTAACAGAATTACTCTAAGAAAGCAACTGAAATTATTTTTTCAGTTACGGTAATTTTAATTAATGATTTAACCACTATTTTAGCACTTTCCCAGCAGTAATTACAAGTAAACAAACTAAAACCTCACACACTTGACACTTTCATTACCATTGTTTCAAAGAATAAAGTGATCATTGTTAAAAGAATGCAACAGTTACGTTTTGAAAATGCGAAAATCAATTAAAGTGTAAATTTCTACTTAAGCTTTTCACGTGAATACTCCGTTTCTGATTTCGAGTAAAGTTAATTTCTCCAAAACAATGCATTTCCCTCCGTGTAAAAAGATTGATTGAATGGCGAAAACTTAAGTAGTCAGCGACCTATCACTTCTGTGCTAAATCATTAGAGCGCCAACGAGTCAAGTCTAGAGTAATTTAAGAGCTTGATCGCAGATGTTTTACCAATAATTGCATCGCATTGAAAAGCCTTATATTAGCTTTCGAATTTTTTAAAAAGAAAATATCGCTCTAGTTTACAGTATCGGCTCTCCTTTAACCGCAATGAATTGAATGTTTATCTTTTATTTGTAAATATTGCAATAGGGTAATTAGTACGGATTCTAAGAATTACATATTAGTTTTGATATGTATTAATTATCGACCTTTTGTTACAAAATATGCTTTAGAGGTTTTGACTATGTGATTGAGTTATTCAGTTGGTCAACGTCTCTTTATAACGGAATTTCGTAATGGATTATTTATTTATTTGGAGCCATAATGGATATTATATTTAATATAAGTTAGGTATAATGACAATATATAATTGTTTTAAGTTCAAATAATTATTAAAAGATAAATAAATTTTAAAAATAATTTTAAAGCAAGTAAATAAATTTTTTAAATTCACTCAGTGCAGGTCAAAGGCTGAAAAAGTTTAGTTAATAAATTTTTTTGAGCAAAAGTGTAATTTTCCAACGGGTAATATTTCGAGCTATATTTTAGTGTAATTTTTAATGGTCAAAAACCACTGTTAATGAGGAATAGCACTCATATAAATTATTTTTATTGAAAATTGAGTTATATTTGAACTGAGTAAAATATCAAAAGAAAAAAAAATACACCAAAAGCGGATGCAAACCAAAAAGAGAAGAATTTACATGTTTAGAATTGTAATTGTAACATATAAATTCTAATTTTTACTATCTTCAACTCAATAAATCAACCTGCTCTTTTTAAGTTAAGCTTAAGTTTAAGCTCTTTTATAGCTTTTGTGATAACAGAGTCATTGAAAAGAATTGTTCTTTATATTCTAATTTTTCTATTTGTTTTTATCTACACTTCTTAAAGCTCACAATAAGAAAAAAACAATTTGACATATTTTGTGAATCGAATTTGCTAAACTTTGAATTCTAGCCTAGATATTTGGCAAGGGGTGTTTGTCATTTAGAATGTGATTTGATTCCTCAATAAATTTGGCAAAAACACATATGCGAATTTTTAGTTCGATTTCGATGAATCATTTCTTTGAATGCTTTAAAAATGCCTTCAATGTGAAATTATCTAAAATTAGTGACCTTTCTTTGAAAATTAATTTTCCAAAAATCGATTTTTACTACCTAAAAAGATATTTTTCTCATTTAATCAATAAAAAGTAATATTTCATAAAAAAAATAGAGTTGAAGCGTTTTATCATTTCAAGAAATGGCGGTGCCAAATATCAAAACAGTGAAAGAAGTCATGCGTGATGGTAAATAGTTCCACGCCCTTAAAGTTTCATTTCGAAATGGAAAATGAATGGAAAATATATTATGGAAGAATTTGAGATATAATTACTCGAAGAAATGTGGAAAATACAGTAAGAGTGGGGGAAAAAATTGCATTGCTGTAACGTGTTTTAAAATTAGATGAAACATTGTCTTGCGAGAATGAATATTGATAATAACGAAAAGTATCATGAAAAATACTTTTCAAAGATAGGTATCGTTGCGTAGACTAGTTTTTGTATCTAATACAATGGATTGTATTTGATATATAAGACGAACCTAGTTTAATGTTTTGAAGAAGGCATATTATAAAAATACAAAGTTTGTTTTCAATGTGTGAAGTGTAAAAAAATGTATAGCTGGTCAATTGTAATAAGTAATCAATGTAATAACTAGCATTATTATTTATTTTGTTTGTTTTTAAATGATATATTACTTAAAAATGTGCCACGAAAGTTGATGAGGAAAAAGATGTGCTAAATTAGCGTATGATGTGCTACAATGGCGTGCAAAAGTTTTAGTTTAAATCATTTTGTTTATTTGAAATTGATTATAATAAAAAAAAAAAATTATTTGTTGCATAAATCTGCCTTATGTTTTCAATATATTTTGATAGATTTATATTTTTTCCTTCCAAATAATACCGATAAATAGCTAAAAGCTAGAGTTGTCAAAAAATATGCTGACTGGAGCCTTTAGTACTCCATTGTAAGTTTGTATAAAGTTGAGGAGTTTAGTTTAAGCATACTTTAAGCAATATTTTTAAAAACTTCCAGTTTTTCAGGCTCTATGCCATACTAATTAAAGTTAGGTAGAAAAACTGTCAAGTTTTCACGTTCGAGAATATGTTTTAGTTAAAATTTAGAGGAAGGACAAATCAAGTAACCTTTTTTTAAACGTTCAATTTCCCAGGTTTAAGAGTATCTTAGGTCAACTATAAGCATAGAATATAAATTTATCCGCATTCTTTTTGGTCCAACAAAATCACAAAAATATTGGCAAAAAGTATTTTGTTTTTATCTAAAACTAATAAAAAATATTTTTTATATTCAGTCAAATCTACTTAACCACATATCGGAGAATCGAATAAACCGCTCATACGAAAAAATATTAGTGGAACAAAAATATAAGAAACTAACTTTAAATTTCCTCGCTTAAATAATTATTTATGGTTGTCAGTCTTAGCTTAATTCTGTAAAAAAGAGCTTTTTTTTTCTCAAGAAGTGTTGTTTTGCAAGCTAGAATAGAATTTCATTTCCGTTTTCTTTCTTTCTTTTTTTTTTTTCAAAACGTGGTCTCTTTTAATAGGCCTCTTTTTATCCATTTCAGTTTCAAACTGGTTAAGGAGTTAGCTACAGCAAAGGAGAGTGGAGGGGAAGTACTTGTCTTTGACACACTTCATCATTCAGAATGTGAAAAGTTAAGACATAGAAAGATGCTTAGTTAAATGTATGTCAAAACAGTATTCCTGCACAAGGAAATAAATAACATTATAGTGCGCATATTATACTTTTTATAACAAATGGTGAATTGTCATATAAATTTGAATGTCATTTATACGTTATAATATTAACACTAGCAGCTCTAGATATAATTGTTAATTGACTATTGAAATAGTATATTTTCCTCGAAAAATTATACTATGTGCTACATACCATTTCAAAGTTAAATTTTGAGAAAAAGAAGGACTGATGCATTCCCCTTATAATCGAATAACTCCCTTATTTAAATACAGTTGAATAGCCCCTAAGGGACATAAACTATAAAAGGCGGGAGATATGACTTTTATTCTGTGTAATATAACTGTTTCTGATGGCAAGAGAAGTTGTTAATAAATTATATTTGATTTCAGGGATTCTGAAGTTCATTATGCTTACAAAACTGTTGAAATAAAAAATTAATACGAAAATTTTCACGAAAAAAAAACATCAACGTCAAATAATTTTAAAAAATTGTTTTTTTCTTCTTTTGTTTCAAATAAATAAAGCATGTTTTTAAAACGTGTTTCATCAATATTAGTAACTTGAATAATAAAGACAAAAAGGTTATGCTATTTCCGTTTACAATAATGTAAAATAATATTGCACTTTTTCAATTATATACAATTGATTATTGTTATACTTTTTTTCCGTAGATGAATATCTTTTATAAAAAAAAAAAAAAATTCTATTAAGTTGTAATTTTTAAAAAAAAATAATAATCTAATAATATATCGCAAAAAAAGTTATTAGTTAAGCTTCATACAAAATATACTTCCTTAACATCAAATACTTTTTAAAAGCTAATTTTTTTAAATTTTTTAATCTAATGTTATGTGTTTCTTTATAATTAATCCCCTAAATTTTGAAGAAAAAGTTTTACTATTACTTTTACAATGATGTAACTACTTTTAATAATTACTAAATTTTTTCGTTTATAATGCAGTATTATAAATGACAAATCACCTCGGTTATAACTTATTAACAATGATTATAATCTCGTATAAAAAATAACCATCAATAAAATTATTTAGAATTTAGATAACGTAACAAACGTAATGTGATGGTACTTTAAGAAGTGAAGGGAAAAAAAATAAAGAATGAATAATTTTTGACATTTTGTACATTTAACGAAGACTAGTGGTTCTCGAATATTAGGGCGTGACAAGAGAAAGGGGCGGAACAACTTGGGAGAAAAGGGGAACCAACCCATCATGGAGAACTAAGTGGATAAAAAGCATTTAAATAAAAAAAGATGTATTCGGGGAAAAATTAATTTTACTTTTAAACGCAGAAACTCATTAAATATTTCGGGAGCGAACATTAGTTTAATGGCAATTTTCACCTCTGTTGTGGAGAGGAAAAGTCATAAGAATTTTTTTTTAAAACAACGTTGTTTTTTAATTTTATCTAATAGATTCTGTCATTAATTATTTTATTTTCAATTTCCTTTTAGAGCTATATGCAGTACAGATAAACGCATACAAGCTCTTGTATGCATAATTTTTTTTTGAACTTAAATTTTTAATCAATTTTTAATCATCTCATAAAAATATCTGAAAACACATACCTTCCATTACTAATACTTCATAAATTTAAGTTTTTTTTAATTAGAGTAGCAAAATAAATAATATTATCATAAAAACAATGCTTTTTTTATTTATATCTATACACTCTGAGAAAAGAATGAATCCAACATTGAACCATAATATGGTGCAGAATTGCTGCTAATTTAATAAGGTGATAAATTAAGCATGTTTTCGTATAAGTTAAATCATAGTATCGTGTAATTAAGTTTAAGAGTATGATAATATGGTACAATTAAGTTTCATACTAAGGTTTCAATAAAGTTGAGCTATAATATGGTTCAACAAGTTCCAAAATTTTTACCACTGTAACTTTTGATGCAGCTCTAATATATCTCTTTTAGGTATTTATTTCAATTTTTTTAAATTGATAACGTTCTTTTACATTATTTATAATATCTTAATCTTTTTAACAATGATACTTTTCTTTTCTGAAAAAACCTTAAAGGAGAAAAATATTTATTGATAAAGTCTCAGAAATATTGGTACCTTAAACCATAATATGTAGTAATATTTTAAGATGCTAAATTGTATTATAGTATCGTGTAATCAAACTTATGACGTTTTCAATTAAATGATAATATGGCTAAACTTAGCACCACATTTAAGTTGCAGAAATATTGCATTTCAGAGAGTTCCAAAATATCTAACAGTATGCATAAAATATAGAACATATTTTATGCATTATATCGAAATAATTGAATGCATAATTTATTATCTTATCTTGTTTTATCTTTGAATTAAAATCAATTAAATCAGCAAATTAATTTGAATTAAAATTTGTATGGTTTAGTAATATATACTTATTTAAATTCGATCTATCATTTTCTACATATAATGCAATTTTTGCTTAATTGCATTAATTACTTTTCAACCTCAAGGGTCAAATTACTGAAATGATGCCAGTAAAAGGTATATAAAAGGACAAAGGGTAATGGTAGATAGAATATTAATTTCTATATAAACAGTTTTAATAATAATCTTGTTTTCCCGATTCTAAAACATACAACAATCTATTTCAAATTCTTTTTACATGACAAATATTCCTTATTCTTAAAATTTCCTTTATTCAATAAATTTTTCGATTTATTCAAGTAAAAGAAAATTATAATTAGATTCTATAAATGTCTATTATTGATCAAGTATAATAATTGTTTTTAGAATATATGCATTAAGATTTCTTGGAAAGGTTTTGCAAATGATAATAGGCTTTAATTTCGAAAATGCTCGAAGCTCTTTTGTTGTTTCTTTTCACTAACTTAAAAATATTACAGTTCATTTTAACTAAATTGATAACTTTTTGGAGTATCTTTTAGATAAGACAGTTAAGTAATTGAAGTTTTAAAATCTAAGTAGGAACTAGGAGCCAATTAACTAAGATAAGGAAAACAAGAAAAACGGTTGAAAAATGGAAATAAATAATTCAGGCAAACGCTCGATCATCAATTTAATTGGATGTGTGTTTTATTCTATATAAGTAATAAACTTTTTCAGATTCATTAAAGAGAAAATTATAAACTAGAGTTACGCCTTTTTATTATATGAAATTGTAAAAGTGCTATGAAAAATCTGTCCTTACTGAAAAATAAATTTTTAAAAAAAAGAACTTATTGCATTTAATTTAACTTAATTCTAATATAAAAGCAAAGTTGATATAGTAGAGATTTATAATCTGTATGTAGCAGTAATTCTAATTTAAAATAAGCATTTGAATTTTTTTTAAATGATTTTCTGCTTAGTTTGACAAAATTGTTGTTTTTAATTTACATCTGTCAAAGTAACACTGCTATGTTTGTAAATTCGACGCAATTCATAAATCAGTTTGCATTTTATTTTAAATATCGCTTGTTCGGTAATATATTTTGAGAGAAAATTTAAGTTTAAATAAAATTTTCTAAAAATTCGAATTTCTTAATTCAATATGAGATAAGATAATTATTGACTATTTCTTCCATAATTTCTTTTGACAAATATAGGAAATTATTAATCCCTTTTTTTGAGCTTCAAATTTAAACTAGTCTTTTAGTAACACGTTTTTTTTTTCATTTTTGTAATCAGGTTGGAAAATATATGTTAAAAATTAAGAAATAAGGAACAGATGTCAGATTTGAAGCTAAATTTTATTTTAAATAAGAGTTCCAGAGTTTCTTATTATTACATAATTAGTTGTTTGTAAATTTTTAGAGAAATTCTATTAAGTCTGAGTTTTCGAGAATAATATTGCCCATATTTATTTTATTATTTTATTTTATTAAAAAAAAAAAAACACCATTTTGTGAGGAATAGTGTTGCTATTAGTTTTTTCGACAAAACTGCATTATTTCAGGAATAATTTTAGCCAATAATGTATTTTAAATAATGACTATGTTTTTTTTCTCTGAAATAGAGTTGGAAACACAACAGATCTCCTTGGTTTCAGTACTAATGATGATTAGTATCAATTTTTTTCAACAAAAACTGTAACATTTCTACATGAATACTTTATTCTCAATTGCCAAAAAAGACAAAAGTGTAACTGGCAATAACTTTTTTATCTGTATCTTTCGCTTTTTTTCTGTGATTTCCTTTCCAAAAAAAAAAAAAAAACAATTGTTGCGTTTTGCAATAAAATTAAAAAATAATTTTTTATAAACTATATGTTCAAGTAAGCTCTTTAACTACACACTCAATTATGAATATGTTGAAAGGATTGAATAACGGAAATGTTGGAAAATGCGGTTTTTCATTCGTGTCCTTGAGCTGAAAAGTTAGTCAGAAGGAACATTGACCCAATTTTATATCAGCAGATTTTGCTTGCGGCTGCAAACTTGTTAAACTCTCCGGAAGATGATACTGTAAAAAGTTTCAGAGACGGCTTGCTAGACACAACAAAATACTAACACTATGTATAAAAAATCATTATCAGATTAAAAAATTTAATAATTTAAACACGCGCAAGCGCTTCAGCATTTAACTATGAGAAGTTCTGTCCACGTTAGAGTATGTGTAAATTTAAATTTTTAAGACACACATTTCTTACATCATTTTGCTCCGTAAGCATATGTTTTTTTCTTAAGCAATAGAAATCATTCTATATCTCTTGAAAAGCCCAATTTCAAAGAATTTTTGACCAGTCATTTATTAGTTTTAATTATTAAAATATTTTTGCATTGTTTTCGATTATTTAAGAAAATTTCACTTACTGATAATGAATTTCAAAATTAAATCTTATTTTTTGTGATTTAGCTATGTAATTTTGAAAATTAATTCGAAAAATAAAGTTTAACAATTCTATAAATGTTGAAGTTATAGCATAGATATTTTTTGGTGAGCTAGAATCAAATATAGTTATTGTTTCTTTTTAATATTTTAATTTTTCAAACGTACATTAAGGACTTAAAGCTTTTCTCCTCGAAACTGTACGTTACGCTCAAAACTCAACATTAGTTGACTGTAAGTGTAAGCTGAAAACTTAATGTACAATTACAGTCATAGGTGATACAATCACTCAAAAGAAGAATTATAAAAAATAATAATAAAAATTCATGCCTTAACATACGTATTCTTAAAACTATTATTACTAAACGAAAGGCTTATTCGTCAGAAAATTCTCGTAAAATTATCTCTCTGTGTGGTAATGACATACCGGCGAAAAAAAAAATCATAATTTTTGTTTATAAAATCAAAATTTACGGCATTTAAACCATAAAATCTTATCACATTTATTGTTAATTTTACCAAAATCATTTCCAAAGCACTTTGGTAAAAATTTCCGAACCTTTTGGCGTGCCATTGAGTCAAAAACACGGTAAATTTTACCATATTTCGGTAGTCCTGATCATACTTTTCTTCTTAATGTACATTTGATTTTCGTTTTTTTTGTTATTTTAATTTCAGAGAAATCCGGCGACAAGTTGAAGTACGCTAAATAAGTGTGAATATTAAATTACATAGTTCCTCAACTTTTATCACTATGCTTTTTTGTATGTAGATTCAAAACTATTGCTATATGTTTGTGAGAAATAAATCCAAAAATAGCTTACCCTCTATTCTTAAAAACAAAATCCTCCATTTTAAAAGAAATGAAAGAAAATGAAAGATTAACCCCCAAGTTAATAAGCTTTTAAATGCTAAAATATCTCTGCTTATTATTATTTTTTTTTTTCCGTAAAAGAAAGTCTAGCTCTTAACTGTTTTCAATTGGCTGATGTTCAAGGGTAATAGCACGCTATGCCAACAAACCTAAATGTAATTTTTTATTATTATTTTAATCTTCGAAAATCAGGCGATATGTAGAAGTACACTAAAAAAGTGAGGATATTAAAATCAAAAAGTTCTTCAACTTTTATTAAATCATGCATTTATATATGTGTACTTAAAATAATCATATCATCTTTACGAGGAGTAAAGCTGATAACAGCTGGTCTGCTCCAGCGATCGCCTATAGGCTTCTTTTGTTCTTATTTTAGATTTTAAATTTGGGATTTTTTTCTCATGGAATCTCTCTTATTATCACGCCTTTCAAGTAATGTCCTCAAATATCTCTTTTATTTCGAAGGGAAACTGTTCATGAAAAAGAACGGGTGTTATTCGACGATAAAGAAATTTGAAGAGACTAAAGTAAGAGTATAAAAGATTTTATCACCGCTGTAAAGTCTTATCTTTTCTTCTTGGAGAAGTTATTATGCATACTTTAAAAGATAATATATTTCAGACATGATATATAATCACTGAACGATCGGTCTATTTTATGAGCTATTTTTCAAAACGCATATAGCACACATTAAATTTTCTCTCTTCTTTATTAACTTTTTCTTCTTCTTTTTTTTATTGATTAAAAGCATTTATGCTTGTAAAGAACGCTTGAATAACGGGGAATCGATGAACCAATAGCCACGAAGTTCAAACCCTAAGTTTCTTCTCTGATGATAAGACATAAGTTACTGGGGAATCTATCTTTTATTTGAGCTCGACCTACCCGCTTTTGAATCATCTGAAAAGCAAAAATCGAATGTTTGAAAAAAAAATGAAAATAAAGTTTGAAATATCATTATAATTTGGAATTTTTAAAATATTTGTGCTAATTAATTACTTAAAAGAGTGGTTAATAGCAACACTAAGATTGTTCTTTCTGAAATAACTTCTTAAGTATCACCATAAGAGTGCTTTTTTATAGAGATAACTTATAACAGGGTCGTAACCTATGCGATTGATTCTTACTTTGCTAAGAGATTGCAATAAAGAGAAGTGTTCGAGTTTTTTTTAAGGGATTTCACAAGAATATTGATAAGCAAATAACTAGTTTATTAGGAAGAGAACATTGGATTAGGTGTACAAAATACTTTTTTGTAAATATAACAGTAAGTAATTAGCATTGGCACATAAAACTAAATTCTTGTTTTATGTTTCTGCTAAGTTTCGTTTTATGCTAGATTTATCTATCAAACCACGAGCCTTTACAAGGCAATCAATGTAATTTTTTGTTAAATAGATTTTTAATAAACATAAGATAACACAATAAGCTCGAGTTACACAAAAAAAATTGCGGTTGTTGATACGTACTTAATTGAATATAAACATCATGAGTAAAAGTAACATCAGCTTAATCAAAATTAGCTGTTCCTTTAAAATTTTTTTTTCATTATTTAGAATATAATTCATTTTTTCATAAAGATAAAATATAAGATTTTCAGCTTAGTGGGGGACGAATAAGCATAAATACTTCCCAAAAGTTAATGATATTGGCTTAAATGAGTCCCAGCTTTGATCAGTGACAATAAAGAAGGTGAAAATAAAATTCAAGGAAACTGCTTCAATCTAATCTAACAAATTTCATGTCATAAACACCAAATTACTAAATGCAAACCTGTTCAATTGTATTGTCTGTTCTTACATAACAGCATTATTTTGAACTTATAAACTACATCATGTATCAATTGAAAAAAAGAATGGATCCAACCATTAGAGTTGTTCTATACTAAAATTATCTGAGGCGAATTTCATCTTTTATAAAATTTCTTTATTTCATTATTGATGAAATATATTTTGCGCCTTTCAATGTTCGTGTTATACACGCTTTCCCTTAAAACGCCTAATATATTAAATTTCAAAAAAAAAAAAAAAAAAAAATAATAATAATAAAATAAAAAAAGGAAAAGAATATGATTAAATCCAGTTGAATTATTAAAACCAGCTGAATAAGTCAATCTGAAGATATTTTTCATGCAATATTTAATAGTTAGATAACACTAAATGAATAATGTAATTTGTTGAATTAACGGTGGTACCTTATTATTTGGAAGCTAAACTGTTAAATGGCAGGCTTGTATTGTTTTCTACGCTATGATATTGCTTACTTGTTTTTTTTCAATTGGATATTTATAATTCGTAACAAAATTTGGTATATGCCTATTTTTAGAATAATTCAAAAATAGATATATATTTGAGGAACAAACTTTATTATTTGAGTAAGTTAAAACATTGATTTGATTGCGGTAGGAAATGCCCAGACTTTTCTTGTTGTTTTAAATATACTATGTAATTTTAAATGGAAATTTGTAAAAGTAAAAATCAAATTTCGCACGAAATATTTTTAATATTATTACACAAGTATATTCCAGAAAAAATCATATTAAAAATAATTTTTAGGATATTTTTTAAGACAAGTTGATGAAATATGTCATTAAAGATCCTTGGACATGCTTATTTCCCCCTGAAAATTACTGCTCTATTAGCAATGCAAGCAGTTGTGTAAAAGCACTTATCTGTAAATATGTCCAACGGCAAATATCTTTTTCTTGTTGAACCAGAGCTATTGAAGTATAAAGTAAAGTGAGATTTTTATTTTTACAGATGTATGCAATTAAACACTTAGCATATTTTCAGAACTGTTTTAATTATTGCAGTAGGTTATATTTGTTTGAGTTACTGGAAGAGAAACAGTCATAAATTAGTTCAATCAGAAAATGTAAAAGAGAAAGAAGAGAAGAATAAAATATTTAATAATCTTAAAAGAACAAAGTAGAATAAAAAAAGGAGATGGGGGTTGCATATAAGGACTAATCTAAGTTTTCTAAACACTAAATATAAAAAGGAAGGGAATATTTCTACAAGGAAAGAAAAATTCAACATGCAGAAAAATACTTTCAGGGAAAGATAGGAATCTTATTTTTCAATAAATCGACATGCATTAGCTAGGAGAAATTTTTTTATCGTAATGCAAAAACGATGATCAATTTAATTGGAATTTATTTCCCTGGACACGAAAATGAAACGTTCTCACACTACTTGTTCTAATTTCATTATGCCCATTTCCTAATCGCGTTTACGTGCACACGTTTAGATTTACTTTCAAAAGCTAAATTTTAGTACTTTTTAAATACTATTCTCTATGGAAAACAAGGATGAAATAAATCACGAATTCATACAAAACGAAACCTAGCATTTCTTTAAAAAGTTTTATCAAATTTCAAAATTCACGCAATTTTTAAGATTGAGCTTGAAAGCATTTCTTAAACGTATTCCTTAAAAAGCTGTGCCAATGTTTGTAGATTCTTAAATTATGATGAGCAAAAGACAATGAATATAAATCTTTCATTATCTTAACATCAACCAGATACTTGAAACTATCTGTGACACTAAAATAATATATCACGAAATATATTATTGAATATTAGGTTTTCTGCTTTACGAAGTTTATTTATTATTGTCAAGAATGATTTAAAACTCAATTCAAATCATAGTCTTTTTAAAGGTGATTGTCTGATAGGAAAAACACAATTTTTAAATAAATGATAAAAGTTTTAAAAAATCGCTATAGGTAATAGTTTGTAGTTATGCCAGTAAACAATTTTTACCCATTTTTTAGTTGCGGTTCATTTTTAACATTTCTTAAAAAAGGAAGTGTTGCGAACCTAAATGGTTTTTGTACTGAAAAATTATCAGTAATAAACATAACTAAATTTAGCATGGCTTATAATGATTAATCTTTTTTTTAAAAAAATGCACGATTCATCGTCGAAGTATCAATAATTAGCAGTTTAATGAATTTAGTGCTCTTCAATATGTTTTAATCTGTTTAACATACTGTCATAAGTAATTCTCGATGAAGCAATTCCAAATATGTATTCAATATTTCAAAGTTGCTCTCCACATTTTGTTCTCAAATAGCGCCTAATTAGAAGAGATGATGTTTCTTACCGATATTGAAATCTATTTTTGTAATATCGTGTCTTTAAAAGTGAATAATTGACATCGGAACACTAATTGTGCTCAATGCATTATTTTCAGTAAGAGTATAATGTTCAGCTTGTTAGGGTAATAAACGCGTTCTCTTAATCTTTTAAAATATCTTTAAAATGTCCTTCTAATCACTTAAATATAAACAATAACTCGGCAAACTACTTTTTAAACTACCACAATGCATTTTCTTCATCAATAGAAAATTAAATTATCCATTAAGTTTTAAAAAAGAATTATTTTCCTTTTTTGTAAAATAATTTTCGAACTACACTACGTAAAAATGTATATTATATGCACATTTTCGTTTTTTTATTTTTAAAAAAAAAGAGTTTTTATTCAAAGTAATAATACTGATGTATATTTTTTTTAACATTTAAAACTAGAATAGATTCCTTCTATGACTAGATTCTTTCAAGTTTTTTTTATAAAAATAAATAAGCTTTCACAATTGAGTCTTTCTTAAAAGGATTTTTATATATGTTATGTTTTAGAATTATTTTATTTAAATTGCTGACCTCCAATATGGTTTTGTATAACCATTAATACAAAGCATCCTAACTTTATCAGAGTTATACGTTCTAAGCCAGAAATGTTTAAGTAAGCATAAATCTTGGCATGAAAGCTATATAATTTTTAAACTATTTCACTATGATTGAGATAGATTTGAATAGTTTTAAAAAGAAAATCTTGCAAAAGGAAGGGAAAAAAAACATTTTGCTTCGATTGAAGAAAATTGTACAGCTTTTATCTAACAGCAGCTATAAAATTCAGAATAATTAAGAAAGAGAAAAATACGCTGAAAGTGCTTACTTCACTAAAATATTTTTTGCGACTGTTAAAAGTTACGAACAATTTAAAAAATATTATAAGTTGGAAAAGTCTAGATTATGTATGACTTGTATAAAAAAAGTTTAAATAAAAATTCCTAAGAAATGATATTTAAATCATTATAATAAATAATAATCATTTGTTTATTTATTTTTCCTAGCACAAAACACATGTTTAAACAAATAAATATAACTCGCAGCCTTTCCTTAAAATGAGGCGCTCTAGACAGCTTTTTCCGTTTACATAAAAATCAGGAACGGAAAATCCTTTAAGATTAGCCTTACGCTGCTTATTGAATGTTTAAGTAAATGAGAAAACGTCGGCGAAACGGAATTCTGATTTACCGCCTACTGTTTAATGAAGGTGATGGATTAAGGCAGGAGTATACAAAAGATGTCAATAGAGGGCGCTCGCAGACAACGAACTTGCTTTTCGTTCCGTTTTGTTGGGGCTGCTCAAAGTAAACATTTCTCCTTATCATGTTTCTGTTCACACCTAAATGATTAGAGAAGAAAAGGATAGCGCGCGCAAATTTTCTTCTTTATCACTTTACTCCGCCACGATAAGATGCCGGAAGAGAAGATTTATTCAATGAATAGTAATGCCAGATCTAGAGGAAATGTTTATAATTTATTGAACCATAATTTTTTTATTGTTAGATTTAAACGAAAAGCGCGAAATTTCATTTCATAAACACGTGTTACATGAACAATATGATATTTAAACTTATGTTCTGCCGATCTCTTATTTTTCAATAGGAAAAGCATAATATGAAAGGTTAATAATACTGCATCTAAGTTTTTTGTCTGTAAGAACGCGTTTTAAAAGTTTTGTGATTGAATGTTTTAAAAGCAGACCTGTCATGAAAAAGAATTAATTGAAAAACATTTTATTAATTTTCTTAATTTATTGTTTTAACTAAATATTTTTAATTTTACCAATTATAATCTGTTCTTCGTACTTTTTTTTAAATGTGTGTGTAAGCGTTGATGTAAGATTTCTAAAAGTCAAATTTAGCATATCATATAACTGCATTATAACGTTCGTAATTATGTATGTAATAATTACATTAATTATGTTGCATTGAAAATATATCGAATTACTCTAAGAATAAATTAATCAGAGTTTCCAAATTGTAATTTCTTTAAAGCCAAATTTTCCGAAAAAAGAGTTTTAAAAGAAATATATTTAATGTAAAATTTCAGTAGAAATGATACAGTTACTGAACATGGAAATAATTGTTTCATGAAAGCAATAATCATCGTATAATAATTTTTTAATTTAAACAAATTAGCTTTTAAACTAATTTTTTAGTTATTTGAATGAGCTTATTATTTAGTGTTTTAATATTTCTTACTAAGTAATATAATTATAGTTTTTAACTGTTATGAAATCATATTACAATAGTTTTTAATTCCTTTAAATATTATATAAATTAAATAAATAAATGGAAAAAAAATATAAATTCAAACTTACCCGCGTAAAATTGCACCTTAACTTGAACTAGAAAGATTATTTTGAATATTTTTCATCACTTTGATTTGAGTCATTTTATTTCTAAGACACGAAATTATTTACTAGAAATACTTTCGGTGTCTTATTAAACTTTATGACTCGAATAATTTGCTATCTTGGAAAGTCTTTAGTAAAAGAAAATAAAAACACAATTTTTCTGTCAAGTAGAAATTAAAATTTTTCCACTGACATCAAAAGAATAGATGCAAATATAAAAAGGGGAAAAATCCATTGGCTTGATCTTCACTTCTGCATTTTTCGAAAATCACAAAAAAATCCATTATTCTTCGTTAAAGTGCACGAAAAAAAAACGTGTGTGGTGAATATTTGCAATGATTTATGAAAATCCTTTAGTAAATAAGTCCACTTAAACGCACATCTTGTCGAGAATTACGCGTTCAACGCGGTGATCGTCGTCCGAACTAAGTCCAACACTGTCGGCGAAAGGGCATAAGTGGCGTCCGGCAAAGTCCGAGTCGAATCACAAATAACCTAAGTCCGGTAAGGGGTTTAAAAAAGGGATAATTGGGTGGGATAAAAGGAATATCAAAAGAAGGAAGACCTACTTTTATTGACAATCATAGCAGCAACTCCATTCAAGGAGAGGCCAGTTGACTAGAAGGTCAGAGTATTGTCCAGTGGCGGATATAAGTATGAAACGCCGGAACTAATAAAAGGAGAGACTTCTGTTTGGCGGAGCGCGTCGACACACCAACCGATTCCGATGCGAGTCGAGCTTCGACTAAAAGGCGGCAAAGAATAGGGGTCGCAGGATAAAAAGGATTTTGAGGGAGGGCGTGCAAGAATTTACCTTGATTGCCGATAGAGGGAGACTCTGTTGTGGGTGTAGGATTGGGTGCTAGGTATCACGTGCGGTGGAGGGGTGAACATGACGTCACAAGAGAGCTCGGCAGAGGGCGTGGAAGCAAAGAAAATGCGCGTACAGAAGGTTTTCTCTTTATCAAACAACCAAAAGAAGCGCTAGGGACAGGGTAACTGCGCAAGAACCATCCCCTATAGAAGAACATTTTTATACTCTGTGGAAGATCGATTGCACCCACCTCCTCCGTCTCCACACCGTAGAAACATCGCCAAAAAACGCTCCTTGTTAATTATAATTTTTTTTTGAAAAAAGGGAGATGCTTTTCCATTTTCGATGGACCGTCCCTACGATAAATTTACGTTCCTTATAGGAATAAATGTTCGTGGCGCCGCGCGAATTCCTTCACAACTTTTATCGTGATCACTCCTTATCCCTTAACTTCGCGGAAGAAATTTCATCAGTTTCGGTTTCGGCGTTATCGCGCTACCGGTAGGCCTTGCCCGCTATTTAAAAAGCGAATGCATTAATTTTATTTAAATTTTTGCTTGCATACTTTCATTTTAGCATAAAAAATATACTTTAATACATCTATTTTAATTTTACGGAAATAAGAAAGCGTGTTTTTTCTTTTCAGAAATCCTGCATCAGATTTTTTTTTTCTTAAAAAATCAAGTTTGAAAAAGTGACCATATATATTTCAGAAATTTAAATATTGATAGAAATTTAAATAACTAATAATCAATTTTTTTAATTGAATGGTGAGAGTTTTTAACCATAAAATTCTTATATTTCAGTTGATTTAGGGAATTGAGACTGGAAAAAAAGGTAAGCATTATATTTAATTTCGAAGACAACTTTCAAAAATTTTAAGTCTTCAGATTGCATACTTTAATATTATTCTCTAAAAGAGTTAGAAAACTTGCAATTTCAGGAACTAAAATTTGAAATTATGTATTGTATCTAATTTTAAAATATGATAAAAAATCAGCATGGAAATTATTTTTATTTCCAAATGCGTTTATTTACTTCCAGTAGAAAGGAATGAAAACGCTTGCAAATTATTTATTACTATACAATTTATGTCAGAAATTTTTTTAAGACTATAAAAATTGTTATACTAAATATTTTTATGCAACCTTTTTTAAAAAAATATTTAAGAAACAAGTTAACTGAATGTTAGTAAAGTAGTATAATAAAATTTTAATGTTAATAAAATAGTATCTTACTTAAAAAGAGTGTGTGTGTATTTTTTTTTTTCATTTTAGAAAGCGTTCAAAGTAATAATAAAAAAAGAAAGTTTTTTTTATCATTACATTATAAACAAAAATTTAAAAATTGTTGTGAGGAGCAGAAAATATAATTAAAACTAAGAAGGTAAGTTGATAGCAATTTTCTAGCAATTTGAGAATAAAAATAAGTAAGTCTGAAAATTTATAATTTACAAAAACAAATTTTGTAGTTGTTGGTAGTGGAAAATTTTATTTCTTAATTTTTTATTATTAATAATTCTTAATCATCAATTAATTATTATCTAATTTTCGTTTTAATGATTAACTATTCTTACTATTAATAATCTTTAATTTTTTTTTTCTATTTAAAATAGATTCGTCCATAATTTTTTTTCTTCGCTATGATAAAGTAAAAAAATCCTCCTTTTATAGTTTTATTGACAAATTTAAAGAAAAAAAATTGCTGAGAGCAATAGACAATGTTATTTCCATTAAGGTAAGGCGATAAGAAAAATTTCTAATAGTTTGCAGATAAGAAAACATCAAGCTAATAGCTTAATAATCAGCATACATGTTAATAAAGTTAGTGGTAACATATTGCTGTAGCAAACTAAATTTAAAATTATTAGTTTTTTTGCTTAAAAATATTAAAGAAAACTGGACCTACAATATTTCTGTATTTTGTTTTAAATGATAAGATTTTTTCAATAGTTTATAATTAATATTTTATAAATTTTACGTAAAAGAAAATCTTTCTTTAAAAAAAAACGTTCAAGAAAAAAAAATCTTCGTTTTGTTATTTCACTTTGATTAATAGTTTTAAAATTTTCTATGAGTAACGGGAATATATTTGAAGTTGAAAAGGTAAGTTGATAAGTTGATAATAAATCTGAGGAATATCAATTTACGTAAATAAATTTGGTTGCTGTGGAAAGTAGAGAGCTGCATTTTAAGTAAATAATAAATACTTTTACATTTATGTAAGCTCAAAGATTTTTTTTGAACAATTTAATAGCAAATATATGTATATATCAGTACACATATTTTTTTAAGAAATTAAGATTATCATAAATTTATTGGAATTTTTAAAATCTGCAAAACATAACTAAATTTAATGGTTTCACAAAGTTTGATCTATTGTCTAAGAAAAAAAATATGTTAATAAAAATTTTATCATTAGTAAGTTTTGCGAAAAAACTAACAAAACGAATTTAAGCCGAAGTAAACAAAACAATTTCAAACGTGAGATTTTCTACTATGCAGGTATAGACCACCCAAGGCTTTCAAATATCAACTTCTTATCTCTGGTTGAACTTTAAAAAATTCTCCTATGGTATCGTACACCGAATTGCACACTTTACCTTAACTTCGGGCTGTTAACCCGAAACTGTGATGGAATTGAAGAAACAGTGAGTAAAGGGGTTCATTGGACCCCTTACAGGAAATATTTTCACACGCAGATGTAACCCCCCAGAAAAAAATCTTTTCTTCCGTATCCCAAGAGAGGCTGTACTATAGAAAGATCCCTGTTCACCGAGCTCCCCCTTTGCACTAGGTGCATACAACCAGGTTCTTTTTAGAGCCAATAACCTTTCTTGCACTTTATTATAGTATCCTCAAGGAAGTGACGAAAAGTTCACTACCATTCTTATTATTCTACGTGAATATTCTTGAGTGCAATTCCCTTTTAGCTGTTAAAGGAGTAACAATATTTTTATCAATGTTTTGATTAGAGTTTATAAATTTTAGGGTATTTTTTTATCAATGTTTTGATTGAATGACACCAATTTTTATTTAGGATGGATATTTTTGCCGATGTTTTGATTGGATTTTACCAATATAAAAATAGTAAGAATACTTTTACTGAAATTTGCTTTGTTAATTTTGAGTTTATAAAATTTTATAGTTGTAAGGATATTATTCATCCTTATAGTGATTGAACTTTACTAATTATTGTTTAGATGGGATATTTTTCCCATATTTTGATTGAAATTTACTAAGGATACTTTTACCATGTTTTGATTAGAGTTTATCACATTTTATAGCTGAGATATATGTATCCTTATTTTTATTGAACTTTACCAAGTAGTGTTTAGAAGGGATATTTTTGAATGAATTTCACTAATTTAAAGCTAGTAAAAATACGTTTACTAATTTTTACGTTTATAAATTTTAAGCTTGTATATGAGTTATATATTTTTTTTTATCAATTTTTTTGATAAAATGCAGTTAATGTCTGGATATTAATGATATTTCAAAGCATGCTTTGATTTGCATTTTTTTAAAAATATTAAGGTGGTAAGAATGCTTTTGTTTACATTTCGACAGAAATTATCACTTCTCTAAATTTTCCTGTTTTACTTTTTCGAAGAGTGAATTTTTAAGAAACAAAGTCGAAAAACTATGACAGGAATTGTGTTTTTCGTAACTTGGTTTGATTAAGAAACTTTATTAATCCAAAAAGGTAAATATAGCTAAATTATTTTGTTAAGTATGCAACATAAATAGACGACTTAAATTCTGATAGTTTTGCTTCAAAATTTCTGATTGGTTGTGCTTGCTTCTAATAGAGAATTTCCAAAAATGTAAAATACATATTTTGCAATTAAAAGTATTTGGATGTTTCAGATTAGTAAAAATAATAAAAAGCATAAAAGAGCACTCATCATTCCAGTACTAAAAAGGAAATTCATAGTAAATATACCACTTAATTACTATAATTAAATTAGAAATCGTTTAATAAATTTATAAATAAATTTACCTGAGAAAACATTATTTTATTCTTTTTTATTTTTCACTAAATTTATCAATAAATCTATAGAAGACAAATAGACGATTTTAAATGTACAGGGTCCAAAAGTAAACAACACAGAAAGCCTGGCAGACTAAAGCATTATAATTAGCAGTGTTTTGTAGCATAGTAAGTAATTTTGCATTTCTTCATGACAACTTTTCTAACTTTTTGAAAAAGCCCATAGTTTAAAGGTCATAAAAATTAAGTTTTATTCAGAGAACACTTAGCTATAAAGTAAATTGTACTATGTCTTTATCAACGTTTATTTACGAATTAAACAAAAACTCCATTTAAAAAGAAAAAATTGCATAAAATGTAAAAATTTTTGGATATTTTTATTGAGTCTTACAGAATATTTTAAAACATATTATGTAATTTCTTTCTACGTATATATGTTTTTTTTTTTTCATTTAAGTTTAAAGTTCAGATATTGTAATGTCATTACGAAGTGTTGACAAATGTTCAAAAACCTTTAAGGTAGAATAGGCTTTAATATTCTTAATGAAATTAATGGCCCTATTAAAAACATATAAATGACATTGAAATTGTAGCGTAAAAGTGCAAATAATATCAGATTCCTTTTATGTTTAATGATAATATATTAAAATCGGTAGCTTTTGTTATTTGGTAAAATATTATGTAAGTATTTTACACATTTTCGATCAACATTTCTATTATATGACATAAAGTTAATCTTAAAGTTTAGATATTATAAAGTAAACAATGATTTGGATGACATCGAGGAAGTTTAATATACAGGATATATTTTTAAAAAATTTTGTTTATTGTTAATATAAAAAAAAAATGAATATAATGATTATTACGTGTACAACATGACAATATTAAATAAATACAGAAAAAGAATTAAAATTTAAAGTATTTCGTAACAAATTATGTTAGTCATTCTTGCATTTTTAAAAAACAACTTTTCTGTATTTTTTATGAAGTTATTTGTTCAAATATTACAAAGTTATTACAATTGATTAAATTGGTTTATAATATTTTGATTTATAAATAATGTTATTACAGTAAGAAAGCGTCACTTTTTTATAAACAATGTAATGCTAAATGATGCAATGGATTAATACTTATTGTAAGTTTTTAAGAGTAAAAATAATCAAAAAACGATGTTTATGCCTGGAAAAGCATAAAGCAATATCTAGTTAAATCGATGTATCTAAAAACAAGGTAAATAATTGTAAAACAAGCTTAATAATTTATAGTTAAAAATTTACGAAATGATAGCAAAATAATAGCTCAAATTTTAGTATGAGCAATGTAATGCATGAACTTGGAGTATTTAGTTTGAAATTCAATCGTTTATTTTAATATAAGCACTCTATTTTTAAAAGCTTAAGAGATAAATTATTAAAAAAAGAATGCACACTTCAAAATAATTTTTCTAAGAATACAACAGTTTCTAAATCTCATATAAATTTTACATTAAGTGTTTTATAAAAAGGATTTTCGATAGAATCAAGATCTTAGTTTCATTATTTCGTAATATATAAAAGACAGCATGTTTTAAAAATAAACTTTAGTTGCAGCTTTTTGACTTTCGTCTTGTAAGCATTTTATTTTAATTAGATTTTGCAGGTGTTTCAGCTCTATTTTACAAAATATTTAATGCTATTTAAAAGTATCAATCAGTACAAAAAACATACTCACACTATTTACAAAAGGTTCATCAATTACTCAGTTGATATCAGATATAAGTAAGAACGGCTCAGGATTCTGATGCGACTATTTTTTGCCAGGGAGCAAAAAACAAATACTTAGAATTTTCATTAAGAAATTATTTTCTTCAATATTTGGTTTGGTTGGCCAAATTTCGACTTGAAATGGGTTTAAAATTGTTATTTTTCTTATTTAGGCAAGAAAATTTACCAGCTTTTGAAAATAAATTTTAATAGGTTGTGAATTTCAGTAATTAAAGTAAAGAGCTCTTAAACATTTGTTTGGGAATCTGAATTAAATTTCAATTCTTGATCTGAAATGATTCTCAATTCTATGAATAAATCATAAAAATTCAATATATGAACTTAAGCAAGAGCTTATCAGTTTTCAAAAATATTCTTAAGAGTATTTTATTATAAAATTTAAATTTTCATCTTCGTATACAGTTTTTTTGTACTACCGAAGTGTCAACAATTTATGTCGAAACGTTAATCATTGAAATTTATCTTACTAAAACACGTTTATATTTTGATTTTTTAGCGTTTTTTTAAATACATTTAAAAATTTTGCTGTTTTATTTTTGACGAAATTTTCCTTAATTCAAGTATATTTTTGTCATAACTATATCCATACTGATTAATATAGTAGCTTTTGAAAAAGTGAAGTGAGGACTTAGTTTAATTTAAATTTTTCTTATTCAATTATCGAATCTGAAACAAAATTTAAAACTAAGCAGCTACTTCTATAATTATCCTTGTTTAAAGGTGACAAATTCCCCAAATTTAGAAACTATGCCAATCATAATAACTAATATCAACGTCAATATTTTTAGTCAGAAAATCTTAAATTTAAACTTTTGTTTTCGTTTTCATTTTAAGTCTAATATTAAACTAGATTTGGCTGCAAATCTGTGATATAAAGTTTAGTAAGTTATGTTTGGAAAAATTAGTATCTCCCCTAAAAACAATGACAGAAAAATTTAAAACTACTGAAAAAATATTGTTTTTATTGACATAGCCAAAGTACGAATAAAATAGGAACAAATGTATTTAAAAGCAATGGTAAGTTAAAAATCGTGTTCTTCGTCATTTACTGTTTGTGCTATCCAAATCCCAAATCTAATATCCAAAACATTTTGAAATCTTGGATTTCTTACTTAAATTTTGTCTCTTTTTTTCCAGAAATACTACCTGTTCATAACAGGTATGTATGAATTAGATTTAGAAAACAAACATATGTAATTTTGATGGACATAATAATTTATAATGTGATATTTTATTAGGAGCTTGGGTAAAAATAAAATTATTTAGAGAGAAAAAAACAAAAGCTTCATACTTTGTTTATTGACTTGGTTCGTTGTTAAATCGAGGATTTTCAATAAATTGCATCCATGATTTATTTAAAATACAGAATAATTGAAGGCTTTATTCATGATAAATTATTTGCAAAAAATTCTTTTTTAAAAATAGTGAAAATGTTACATTTTCAAGACATCAAGTTTTGAGATTATTTGAACTTGAAAGCTGGATCCATGAATTTTTAAAAGTTATTTTAAAGGGCAATGTCAATCTCATTTAAAGAATTAAGCTTTCTTAGTTTAAAAAAAATTTAATAGTGATTAAATAGCAGGCCTAATTATTAAATCCTATATTTTCAAGATTAATTGAAATATTGCTAAAAATATTGAAGCAGTGGTTAAGTATTTTAAAACAATAGATAAGCATTGAGCTATGCTTTGAATATGAAATGGAAATAACAATATGTAAAAACTTACTTTTAAGAACAAGGGAAATTTCATTGAAATAAAAATGTTTTCTTAGTTTAATAAGATCAATGATCTTCAAATAATTGAAAGTGTCTCTTAACCAATTTTTTAAAAGTTAAATAGAAATTTTTATAAAAATATCGAAAAAGTTATTCAGTATTTTAGAGAAATGAACACGTATTGATCAGTTTTTTCCTTAAATCCAAATACAGAATTTAAATATATTACAACTTACTTTCAAGAGCAAGTGCAATTTATCTCAATGAAAATGTATTCTTAGCTTAGTAAAATGTAATGCAGATAAAACAATTTAAATAAACTTTAACAATTTAAACTTTTTAAATGTAATTAATGTAGAACTTTATATTACGAATCAGTTGTAAAAATTTTCAGTGTAATGACTAAGCATGGAAATATTCTTTAAGTTTCAAAGCTGAATTCACAGCTTATTTAAGTTATATTTCAAGGGCAAGCATTATATTCCCATGATGAAAGCCGTTATAGAAAGAATTTTTACTTCATGCTTGTTCGAATAACAAAAAATAGTACTAAAGCCAGTATCTTAAATTGTAGTTGAAATGTTTATAAAAACCAAGAATCAATTGTCAAATTTTCAAAGCAATGATAAAATATTGATCAAGACTTCTGATTGAATTCACACTATTATAAAACTTGTTTTCAAGGGCAAGTGCAATCTATCTACAATGAAGGTGTTTTTAGTAAGTATATTTAATATATAACTTCTATATATAATATATAATGCATAACTTCTGCAAATATCTACTAAAGGACCCAGACATGTGATTTTAATTGTAACCGAAATTTTTATAAAGATATTAAATCAGTTTTTTTAAAGCAATATTAAAAGATTTAGCAATTGTTTTAGTTTCAATCCTGAATTTCTCTTATAATTTTTTTAATAATTTTCTACAATCATAACTGAATTTCTAATCTGTAAAATTTTGCTTTCAATGGCAAATACAATCTGAACTAAATACAAGTGCTTCAGCAAAAACATAACCTAATTTTGATGCAAAAATGGAATAGAATACTTAAAAATGAATATTAAAGCGTGATTTAAGTATAAGGATTCTCTTGTTAAATTTTCAGAATGATCACCACATTTTGAACAGTTGTTCAAGTTTTACAATTATATTTATAATATGTAATAATTCATCTTAAATGTCAAGTGCAATCTCCCTACAATGGAAATATTTTCATAAGTATAGTGGATCATTTGTATATAAAACTAAATATAATACCTAAAGAAACATTTAAAAGTATGATTGTAATATTTTTATAAGTTTAATGAATAGGTTTTTACATTTTTAGAATGATGATCAAATTTCGAATTATTATTTAAGTTTTAAAACTGTATTTACAATATGTTATAATTCAATTCAAAGGTCAAGTACAATCACTCTATAATGAAAATAATTGTAGCGAGAAAATTCAGCGTATTTTAATCAAATAACTAAGAATAGTTGTTAAATTGTATTTTAGCGCACACGGATACGCTTCTTTTCAAAATTCTAGTCCTTCTTACCACAGATTTAGTAAAAAATACAAAACTAAAAAATAAATTTAATCAAATAAATGGTTTTTATGCTAAGCTCGTTGTATCATCATAAAATTACCGAATTTTACTACACCCACAAAATTTTATCACACATCATAAAATCATATTTTAATGTTAATTTTACCAAAATAATTACCGAAGCGCTTGGGTAAAAATTACCGAGATTTTTGGTATTCCCATAGAACCAGATGAGCAGTAAAGTTTACCATATTCTGGTAGTTTTGACCATTACTTTTTCACAGTGTTATATAAAACTTTTAATAAAAATAAGGAATCAATTATAAAGTCTAAGGTGCAATGACTAAATGTTAAATTATTAGTAAATTGAATTCGTTATTTCTTGCTGTCCATTTCAAAGGGTACGTAAAATCTCAGCTAAGACTACGACTAATTAAAAAATAAAAACCGAACTTTTTTACACTAATACAACAAAAATAATATCATAATTAGTCTTTTTAAGCTTGAATTAAATTCATAACAAAATTTTTCATTTAATATTTGAACCTCATTCAACTAGTGTCTTTTTTCTGCATTTTTTTAAAGACAGATATTTTATAGACTAAATGGAAAATATATTGGATGAAAAATTCAGATGCTTTTAAGGTAATATAAACAAAAACACTTGAAGCATAGTTTGGGACTCATTATATTACTACATATTTCAAAAAATTTCCTCAATAGTAATGGTCATAAAATGCTGATATTAATATCGATGAAATGTTAAATTTCCTTCTGACATGCTTAGCAGAATTGAATTGACACAGTTAAAGTTTATTTTCTGCTGAAAATAATCTTGAAAATGAAGAAAAAGCTTCTTTTAACAAATTTAACTTAATTTTGCAATGCGAACTTTTGTAAAATTTACAGTGCATTTAGTATTTGGCAGAAAGGAATTTTAATTTTGCAAAAGTTTCAGAATTGGGAAACGAGTAAAAAATATTTTATTCTAGAGTTTGGAAATAAAGCAAGATCTATTTTGAATTCATTGTAGTTTGACCTTCAATACTGGTTTGAATTACAGTGATTGTATTTTACACTGACTAGATTTCAAAACAAAATAAGAAAAATAAATCAAGAAATGAAATCTCTTTTAAAGGAAGGTTTCAAAACAATATTACTTTTAATATGTTTATAACAATATATTCAACAATTGTATTATGTTTTCGCAAAATTTCAGATATTTGCAATAACTTTGGAACCCTTTTTGAAATAATCAAAACAAAACAATGTAGAAAATAAAATGTGGAGCTGCACGGATATATTTGGTTTTAATACAATAAAAAATAAGCAACTACAAGTAAATATGTTGAGTATTTTACTGAAAATTAGGATTTAGATTATAATTATTTACGTCAGACTGTATAGTAAAAATAAAGTTCTATTTTACTTGAAATTTCCAATCGTAAGCAAATTTAATGTGACACACTCGATAAAATTTAAAATAAATGTCTCGTTGTTAATAATTGATGGTATTTAGAAAATAGAATATAGTTAAAAATATAAAATAAATAAATTGCAATCGTTATTTTATATCCTTTTAAAAAGTATTTTCTGCGAATGGTTTAAAATACCGAACAAAAATTTTTCTTAAGAAAGAGTAAAGATTGACTTATTTTAAGTTACACAGTAAAAGCCAATTTAAGCCAATTTCAATTGCATAATGAAAGTCCATATAAGTTAACTTATATCATGCAATAAACGTCATTTGAGTTGTACAACAATATAATTAAGTTGTACAAAGAATCGTAGCGTACAAAAATAAATATAAATAAAATTAATACTATGGATTCTGGTAATAAAATGGATTTATTATTTTTTATTTTTGATATAAAATTTGTAACCACAGCCTATTTCAGAACCAATTATATATTTTCATTTTCTTTCTTTAGCACGTTATAGTGCATGTAATTGGAAAAAAGTTTTTAAGCGTATTTTTATAATGAATTAAAATATATGGCCAGAAAAAAATGACTTGTTTTTAAAAAAACTTAAAGAAACTTTCCAATTGAGTTTAGAAAGTACGAAAACTAAACCGGCTGTATATTGGTATGTGGATATTCAAAACAGTAACAACATGAAATATCAATAAAAAAAATATTGATAGAATTTTTAATTGAATTTCATTTCTCTCATTACTAAAATTAGTATTAATGGCACATTTTAGATTAACACATTTAGGCATATTTTTTAGATTTACATTAGGCACGTTTAGATTAGGCACATTTTGGATTAGTGATTATTTCTAAAATAGGTCATAGTGCAATAGCAGATTAACTAAATAAATTGTATGGATGATTTTTAAACTTAAAATAATTTTAACTTTATTTTCGCATTAAAAAATCTGAACACTTAAATTTGACATTCACTGAAGACAGTATTAATATTGCCAATTATTTCGCTAAGCAAAAATTTTAGAAAAGAATTATGTGCATTTGAACTTTTTGTTAAGTCTGGAGTACCAATAAGAATTTTCTTCAGATGAAATAGTTTATAGTTAATTATGCTCAATAATGTTTGCTTTATTTTTACATTATTGTTTTTATTAATAATTGTAAAAGTTTTCGCTATTCTTTTAAGAATCGGAAGAAATAAACTTTTGTTTTACACTGAGAAAAAAAAGTAGGGTCAAAATTACCTGGGGACACCGAGCAATTTGGTAATTTTTTTCCGATGCGTAAGAGAAATATATTGTTAATTTTGGTAAAGTTAACAATAAAATATAGTTTTATAATATGTGATTAAATTTTGTAAATGTGGTAAAATTTTCTAATTTTATCATGATATCTTAGAGCATGGCATAAAAACCATTTATTTGGTTAAATTTACTTTTTTTTCTAAATGTTTGGTAGTAAGAAATATAATTTTTCAAAACTGGAATAACCGGTAAACCGTCACCATATGAAGGGAATAATTTCCAATTGGTTGATTTAAATACTGTATACTTTGATTTTATTAACCAGAATTCTGTTTTTTTAGAGCAATTTTATAATCTATCTTTTCATTTTTTTGTTAGAAATGTTAGTAATTTTACTAGAATTTATTTCTCCAAGCATTTTATTAAAATATAAGATTTGAAAAATAAATATTAAATATTTTCAACAGAAACATTACTTAGGTAAACATACTTTAATTATGATTTGAAACTAAGAAACCATTAAGGCTGTTTATAGGAGTAAAAATGTACTTTAAAACCCCGATATCACGCAACAGTAAAAAATTATTAAACTTTAATGTAAGAAATTAGGCTTATTAAAATGAGCCTATTCTTATGTTCTATTAAATGTTTGAGATCTTAGCATTATCCGAGGTTCATTCATATTTTTTCTCTTTCTTTCTAGTTATTGATGAATAAATTACATGCTTATAAACACGTAGTTCAACATAAAAACAATGAGTAATAACCAAATATTTGGCTATAAGCCATGGACTCAGTCCCAATAATATTTAGGAATATCAGAATGCGGCGTTGAAGGAATGATTTTTTAATTGAAACTTGTAAAGTATGAATCGTGTGTTGAAGATGATTAAGTCTCATGCAACTTAAAGATAATGAAAGTAATCATTAAATCAATAGGATTGCGTGAGCGCAATCAATATATCATCTTATGACCACACAATTGACGCTTTAAAATTTCTTATTCTGCTTTTATCAATTTTTTAGCTACCCTCATAAGGTTTTTGAGGGAGGGGAATTTTCGACTAAGTGAAACTGACACGCATGTTATTGAAGAGTTTGAAAATTTGTTAACTTCAATTTCATTTTCAACACAAGCTGTTTTGTACATGAACAGTTTATCTTTTTTGTTTAAGAGGCAATATTTTAATTGCAAGGCCAGAAAAAAGAATGTTTTGTTTCCAAAATTCTAATACAAAATTGGCGTCTTAAATTGAATTTTTTTGTTTTTATCAATTAAGAAATTTTATCATTTTGTTTTTAGTCGCATTTTATTTTAGAAAGTTTGATTATTTGAATTGATAAGCAAAGAGTTGGAGGGCTTGATTTTTTTAAAATTCTGATTCAAATTCTAAATTAGTGTATTTAAAATGCTCGAAAAAAAAATTTCTTGCGTCGTTTCTCTAAAATTGGTGGACAAATGTATAGGTCTGATAAACTTTTAAATAAAAAAATAAATAATTGTTTTTATTTTGCAATGTAAGATAAAAAACTGAATTCCTTAAGGTAAGAATTGAAAAATATTAGCTTACAGCTACACAATATATTCGACATTGCTTTCCAATTTTAATCTATAAAAAATATTCACTTACAGTTTTCCAAGAACAAAAAAAAATTATTTATGCTTTTGACATAAAAATTTCTTCAGAATATTTAACGATTTTGCTTTGCTTCAAAAACTTATAGACTTATTACATTTTTTAGCCATAATGTTTCGCTAAAAAAAGTATATTGTTATTTAATTGTTTTCGGTCTATATATTGTATTTGATTATAATCAAAAATGAAATAAAATTATTTGTTTTTAAAAAAGTTTTTTTTTCATATTCCATAAAGTATAGTTTTTATCTGCATTTTTTTAAAAAAAAGACCTGTATTTTTTCTTAAAAAAGACCTGTATCTTTTATATTCTATAAAGTATGGTTTTTATCCGCATTTTTTGAAAAAAAGACCTGTATTTTTTTAAAAATCTATACGTATAAAGAACCAAAGGCTGTAGAAAATGTAGTAGAAGGTGACCACCGTATTTTGCAACGTTTACAAAAAAATATAAATGTGATTAGTTTTAGATGCAAAACATAATTTATCGCTAAATCAATAAAATGTTAGTAGTTAGTATTTTTATTTTATTTAGGGTTATTGAATACCGCACATAAAATAGCGTAGTTAAAAGAGATACGACTAGTAGTATCAATAGAAATATCATTTATTTTGTTTATTTCATTTTTTTAAAGCAAACCATTTGATTACTAATAAAAATCTGGGCACGCAGTTAGTTTTCGCTCAGATAAGTTTTTATAGAATTTGAAACTTATTGTGCAGTGGCATGTAAACTTATTACAGGAAAATGAAACTTATTATTAGATAATGCAGTAGTCTTAAGATGTAAAACCAATCTAGTACGGGTTAATGAAAATAATATCATTTGTTTTAATATCATTTTTTGAAAATGGATGGTTTACTTCAAAGCAAACTTGAATGTTCTGACATTCAAATCTAAAATTTCATAGTCGTAAATATTACCTAAAAATAATCATTTACAGTTAAAAGATGAATGATTCGTTTTCCCTTTATTGCCCCTTGATCAGTAATTATACTCTTAGCATCACAAAAATGTGCGTTTTAATACAGGTTATTGAAAAAAAATTAAATTTTATTTTATATTCATTTGATAAGGAATTAATATAAATGCAATACAAACAGATACAGAGTAACAATAACCCGG